>NW_027186848.1:0-4185 GCF_028583685.1 Petaurus breviceps papuanus | reverse complement strand
ATATATATATATATATATATATATATATATATATATATATATATATGAGGGTATATGGGCATGTGAATACATATGTGAATGTGTGTATATATGTTTACCAGTATACATAGATAGAGGGCACAGGACCAATTTAATAGGAAGGGATGATACTTAAAGGTGAAATTAAGAAGTGAGAGAGGAATATAATGAGAGGAGATGGGGAGAGACAGAATGGGGCAAATTATCTCATCCAGAAGGGGCAAGGGGCAATGGTTAGAATGGAGGGGAAGAATAGGAAGGCAAAAGGGAATGGGTCAAACTTATTCCCATTGAATTTAGCATGAGGAGGGAATGAAATCCACACTAAATAGGGTATCTCACCCTACAGGACAGTAAGGGGGGAATGAGATGAGAGGGGAAATGATGGAAGGGGGACAGGCTGGGGGGGGGAGGGAAGTTGGAAGCACCCACTTTTGAAAAGGGATGTGATCAAAGAAGAGAAAAGACCAAGTGGGAGGTGGGATATAAGGGAGGGAAATATAGTCAGTCTTTTACAATATATCTACTATGTTACTGTTTTGCATTAACCACACGTACATCGTATACTGAACTGCTTATCTTCCCAGTTAGGGTAGGTGACAAGGGAGGAAGGGTATGAATCTGGAATTCAAAATTTTAAAATCAAATATTCAAATATGTATATATATATATATATATATATATATATGTGTGTGTGTGTGTGTGTGTGTGCTATTATCAATACTATTTTACATGTAGTTGGTAAATAAGATATACAGGCACTGGCGCATAGAGATCCACTGGAAATTCGAAAGGGGTATGGGAGAAAATATGGGAGAAAGCAGATTGGGGGATATCCTGTGAGACTGCTCTTTTGGGGGGGGGTGAGTGGGGAAAAAATAGGGAGAAAATTTGTAACTCAATATCTAGCGGAAATGAATGATGTAAATCAGAAATTAATAAAGCATTGGGAAAAAAAGAAAATATTTTTATTCTGTGTCCCCTTCTTGAAATCCTTGGGCATTATAATCATTGCCCTTGTTTTTCTTCCTTATTTTCAGAGAGAATAAATATGGACCCAATTTTATTTTAGCTCCAAATCATCTTGCACAGTCTTTTCATATTTCTTCATGTGCTTCATATTTACCTTTTTTTAGGTGCTACAATATTTAATCACAATAACTTAGCATAATTTATTTAGCAGTTTTCTACTTGGTGGGCAGAGAAATTCCTTTTCCTCTTTTTAAGAATAAAGGAGATATGTAATTATCTTGCTTTCCAAAATATTCATGTGAACTCAATTTACACCAATCACCATGTTTCTCATTATAGAATATAAACTTAATGAGGCCAGAATTGTTAAATTTTTTTGGTCTTCGTCCCCAGGCTAGCAAAGTCCTTTAAACTTTGTATTAACTTAAAAAAAAGACAATGTTCTGGATCAAATGCCAGATTGTATTCATCCCCAGATATCTACCAAAATGATATTACATCTATTTTTTTCCTCAATAGTTTTGTAGGTCTGAGATGTTCTTAGGAATGTCTTGCCTTTGTATGTCTGATTTTTAAGTCATTTCAGGATGGTTTCATGTGATTATTAACCATTGTTACAATTTTATCCATAAGAAATAATCTATTTATGGCCTTTGCACATTGTTAATTTTGATATGCATATTTTTTGTTGTTTTTAAAGATATATCTAATTTTCTTATTATTCCTCAGTATTCAAAATTATTCACCATCGTTCATTTAATTTTTTACATACATTTCTGAGATTTTTCTTTATGAATTTCGATGCAGGGTTAATGGTGATGTATTTAACATTATCATTGTCCCACTTGGTAAAGAATCGTTTGCATGATAGGATATCCTTTGTTATCTCTAAGAATGCATTTTGTTTGGGCTTCAGCTTTGTCTGATGTGATAAGTGCTGCTCTAGGTTTTCATGAAAAGAATGTTAGCAATAACATCCAACATTTCTATGCAATACTTTAAAATTTTAAAACACTATATAGACTTTACTCCACCTGATCCTCACACTACTCCTATGAGATAGGTGCCATTGTTATCCTAGTTTTTATGGACAAGGAAACTAAGGCTCATAAAGGCCTCTGGGTCATACAGCTAATAAATATCTAAAACAAGATTCAATGGTAACTCTTTCTGCCTCCTGACCTATGACATGATCACTTTGATTCTAAGGGTAGTTCACATTTAAATCAGCACGAGTAGTTTATAAAATTCTCTCCTGACACCAGCTCTGTGAAGCAGCTATTATAAAGATGATCATTTTTGCTTTAGAGATAATCAGAGAGGTCACTAGAGGTAAATCATTCTTCCAAAGTAAATGAAGCAAATGTCCAAAACAAAGTTCTTGAATATGGTAAATTTTAGAGAAATCTTTCATCTAGAATCTATTTTTATCTTTCTACATTCAATCTGGTTGAAAGTGGATCAGGGTAAAGGGAAAAGATACAACATCAATTTTCAATCTGTTGAATCTGAGATTTAGCTATCTTTGTAGACCTTTGGAAACTTGGATTTAACTAGGTAGGCTAACACTCGTGTAGTGGAAAGGCTAATGAACCCCAAATCAGAATGCCTTATTTGGAATCCCTGTTCTCCTGATACTTGTGCCATTATGGGCAAGTAACCTAATTTCTCTGAGCCTTAATTTCCTTCTCTGTAAAGTGATATCTTTGTTTTAAATAATCCTTAAGATGACTTCAGATATTAACAATTTTTTTTATTTAAAAATCTCCAGATCAAAGTGTTCAACAATTTCATAAGAATTCTAAAATATATTCATGTGTATGTTTGCATATGAATCCTTATGTTTTTCAGTCATTTATCTCTATCACCCCATTTGCAGTTTTTTTAGCAAAGATACTATAGTGGTTCACCATATTTTTTTTCTGCACCTCATTTTATATATGAGGAAACTGAGGCAAAAAGTGTTAAGTGACTGGCCCATGGACACAGAGATAGTAAGTAGTGGAGGTCAGATTGGAATTCAGATCTTTTCGAATACAGCCCCACTGCTCTACTCATTGTACCATCTAGCTGTCCAAAAGTATAGGTATATACATATATGCATATGTATATACTGTAGCAGCAAGCACCCTAGCATCTCCAGGGTGGCTGCCAACACAGATTCTTAGATCTGTTTTGCTAAAGGAAAGCAACTCAAAATGGGCTAACAAGCTTACTTTAATCAATCAAACATATATAATTTACCTAGTTCAAGGGGGAAAGGTCAGCATCCCGAACTTCAGAAAACACAGAGGTTACAAGCATAAGTTACAAGAACATTTCAGCAGACAGGCTTCCAATCTGTCCAACCATTACAAACATCCATACCTAATCACAATTACCAGAGGGGAAGTATCAACATTTGGGTTTTCACAGTCGGGGGGCTCTCAATGGCTGCCCAGAGTCTCATCTGGTCAAATCACACAACACTTCTCAAAGTGAGCCCCAAAACAAAACCTCACATCAGGGATTATATAGCCTTCTCCTGGGTCAGAGAACGTAACAACTCTCTTGACTCACTGCCCAATCACAAAGTATCTCTTGAAAAACAAGTCAACCACCACAGGATCTAAGTAACAAGGGGCAGCAAAGATGAAAACTTTACATTCCTATAACATATAAACACATAGAGATATATACAAATACATGTGCGCATATATGTACAAATATAGATACATGTTTGTAGATGTGTGTATATATTTTTCAATTAGGAGACCTACCTGTGGTGTTGTGTAAAGAATCCTATAGTAGGAGTTTGATGACATAGGCTTTGAGTCCTAATTCTACTACTTAGTAAATATGGACCTTAGGAAAGACACTTAAATTCTTTCAAATATAGTTTGAAATTAAATAGCAAAAAAATAAAAAAAAATGTGTTGGTCCTGTTGTGAAGTGATCTAACCATTCTGAAGAGCAGTTTTGAACTATGCTCAAAGGGCTATAAAAATATATATGCCCAGGCCAGCTAGGTGGCACAGTGAATAGAGCACTGGCCCTGGAGTCAGGAGAACCTGAGATCAAATGCGGGATCAGACACTTGACACACTTGCTAGCCATGTGATTTTTAGGCAAATCACTTAATCCCAATTGCTCTCCAAAAAAGCAGATTACACACACACACACACACACACACACACACACACACCCTTTGACCTA
>NW_027186847.1:31020-48946 GCF_028583685.1 Petaurus breviceps papuanus | reverse complement strand
AGAGAGACAGAGAGAGAGAGAGAGAGAGAGAGAGAGAGAGAGAGAGAGAGAGAGAGAGAGAGAGAGAGAGAGAGAGAGATGTCTGGTAGACATGGGTGAGAGTGTCTAGTGAGAAGTACACATCATAGAACATTGTAGCACAGGGATAACCTCTGTCGTACACAACCCAATTCCAGGTCACAGATCCAAGGCAGTCTGGGGAGATTAGAATTCATCCTAAGGAAAATCAAAAGCTAACTAAGGATATGTATGTATGTATGTGTATTTATGTGTTTGCATACATATATAACATGTGTGTGGTTCTTTTTGCAGTGTCAATGAATTTAAAATTGAAGGGCAACATATCAGTTAGTGAGTAATTGAATAAATTATTATATATATAAATGTAATGGACCAGAATTGTGCTGCATAAATGAAGGGATTATTATTTTTTTTTTTGAGGGGGGGAAGCAAAGCAATTGGAGTTAAGTGACTTTCTTGAGGTCACATGGCTAGTAAAGTTAAGTGTCTGAGGCTGCATTTGAATTCAGGTCCTACTGACTCCAGAGCCAGTGCTCTATTCATTGCACCACTTAGCCACCCCTGAAGGGATTATTTTAGATAATCTGATAAAATACATATGAAATGATGCACAGTGAAGTGAGTAGAAAAAATTTACAGAATTACAACCATGATGAAAAGAGAAACAATTCTTGTTATATTCAGTAACCAACCTGACAAATGACTACCTAGAATTCTAGTGAATTAATGATGAAACATGCTACACTTTTCCTGTTTGAAAGGTAGAAGACTCAGAATGCAGAATATCTTTTTTTTAATTTGTATGTGCTAGGTTATATATGTTTATACCAGAAGTTTTTATTCTATTTATTTTTCATGGGAGTGGAGATGGAAGGAACTGAGATTTTTGCTAAATGAAAGAATAAAAGTAAATTTTAAAAGTGCCAGATAGTCAGAAAAAATAAGAATGGCCAATTAATGCATGCTAATAAAGCATCTCTAATCTGACTTATGCAGACATATTATTGATATATTAAAAAGGTGAAATGGATAATGGAGCAGGCATCAATATGGCCCCTGACCATTGTCTACAGAAATGTAATTGATGTAAAAGCAAGTAGCATAAAAAGTCAACAAATAGGTCCAAATAACTTAAGTAGCACCTTAGGCTATATACACATATACATATGTGTTACATAAATGTGTATATGTGTATGTATATATGTTTTTTTCCAGCAGGGCGACAAAGCATTATAGAACAACATCATTTTACAATATAAATTTATTAGTACAAAATTGTGGAATTTAATTGTGGAAGAAAATGTTGCTTCACAAAACAGCATGAAGTAGCGAAGGCAAACACAATTTTAAAGAAACTTTGGCAAGGCATCCAGTTGAACTAGAGCATACAAACAATGTTATAAAGGAAACTGACAAATTAGCAACAAATTAAAAAGGAAATATATCTAATATTTCTCTAGTAACCTATTTTCCTTCACAGTGAGAGTTAAGCAATTATATTTAGAGTCAAAATCTCAGTCCTGAATGTGTTGGTAAATGAAGTAGAAATGACACTGGAGGAAATGAAGGAGAGAAGAGCAGTTAGAAAAAACTATACATGAACAAAGCAGATTTAATCAGCATCATAAACAAATATGAGCACTGAGAAATCAGTTAACAAAAGATGCAAAAGTGGGTAGAATATTGAACATTTAGAAACAATAATTAAGTAATATCAAATTATCAACTTATGAACCTTACTTATCTGTACAAAAATATGCAAATAATTTCAATTTTTAATCCAAGAATAATTTATGATGGTTTAATAAAACCCTCATTTTCATAAACAATATTCTCTCTTTTTATTCCTGAACTGTATTTTCTTTTTTAATGTATTTTTTTTCCTTAATTACATGTTTAAAACATTTTAGAATATTTTTTTTAAGTTTTGAGTTCCAATTTCTATCATTCTCTCCCTCCCTCTCCTCCCCACTCCCCAAGAGTTGAAGCAATCAGATATAGGTTATACATATGCAATCATATGTAACCCAATGTCAGTTACTTTTTATGAGAAAATTTGAATAAAAAGAATGAAAGGAAGTGAAAAATGTCATACTTCAGTCTGTATACAAACAGTATCAGTTCTTTTTTTTGAGATGGATAGTATGCTTCATCATTAGTCCTTTGGGATTGCCTGGGACCATTGTGTTGCTGAGAAAAGCTAAGTTATTGTTACTGTGCACAATGTTTTCCTGGTGATGTTTACTTCACTTTGCATCAGAAATATTCTCTTGAAAACTATATATGTACAATAAAACAATTTATTGTAATGTATAGAAATGGCAAAGTCCCAATCATGTCTATTAGTTACCTAATTTTTTAATCATTAGATTTAGTACAGCAAAATGCTTCTTTAAAAGCTCCCACTCAATAAGGTATATCTCATGAAAATATTAAAATCATTCAAGATTTATATATACACAAAAGACATAATTTTATTTGATTTTTACTTGTTGATATAGTGAGAATTTAAACATGAAGTGAGACATTAGACAAGGAGTTTCATGCTGATCACTGCTATCGAGTATAGCCAGCTTAGAGGCTCAGAAGGAAAAAAATAATTACCATTAAATGATAAGGCCCTCGGAATATCCTACATTGTGGAAAACATTATGCTGATTGCTCCAAGCGCAAGGAATTTTCAATTTTTATGTAAGGTACATACTAAAATACTCTAAATTGTCTATAGGTAGATAGATATACATAAGGATATGGATATAGATAGATAGATAGATAGTCAGATAGATAGTCAGATAGATAGATAGATAGATAGATAGATAGATAGATAGATAGATAGATAGATAGATAGATAGATAGATGTGATTTTGGATTATTTAACACAAAGAGATCAAAATAACTCCAATTTCAGATCATACATGGGTTACTTGGGAATAAGATGTTTATTATAAATAGGCAACAAAACATAGTCAATGATAATTCACACACAAATACGGCATAAGGTATTTTAGCGAAAAGATGTATGATAAGAAAAAGTCTAGTCATGTAGTGTGAAGAAGGAATGGACAGTTTGAACGCTACACAGTTAAGTCCCTTATTGCTAAATTACTGAGAGCAAGTTTTATAGGTATACTCATGGAGAATATGACCAAAAAAAGGTGCACAGAATGAAAAGGCATGAATAAATTTTTATTTGTACCATTGTTGAGAGCACAAACTTCAAGGAGATCATATATATATAATTATTGAAACAAATTTAATCATATTAGATTGATCAGAAAAGCTATGTGGCAGAGTGGATAGTGTTTAGGACCTGGAATCAGAACGATATAACTTCCTGAATTCAAATCTGGCCTCAGATAATTACCAGCTTTGTGACCCTGGAAAAGTCATTTAACCCCATTAGCCTCAATTTGTTCTTCCATAAAATGAACTGGAGAAGAAAATGGCAAACCTTTCCAGTATTTTTGTCAAGAAAATTCTAACGATGGATGATGGAAAGTTTGACATGACTTAAAATGATTGAAAAACCACAAGAATTAGATTCCTCAATAGTTGCAGCCAGTTGAGTTCATTAGGATCCTAAATTTTGTCATCCAATATATGAGAAGCTATAAAAAAGTAGCTCAGTTTCTGTCATATAGTAGTTATTAAATAGATTTTTAAGTAATTAAGTAGTTTTCCTAGCTCCTGTGAATTTAATGACATATAAATCTATTGATCAAATTCATATATAAAAAATGATAAGTAAGGATATATTCCTGGGGCACCCAACCAAAGACCTCTTTGCAAAATAACCTGAATCCACTAATAATTATTCCTTGGGACAAATCATTCAGAGAACTGAGTCCATCTTATAATATTTTCATTGGGCGAAAATATTTCTTTTTTTCCCAAAGAAATTATAAAGTACATTTTAAATTCAATGGTAAGATTTAGGTATAATACATCTGTGAAAATTGTCTGAACTATCACTCTAGTAATATTGTCAAAAATTAAATTATTCTGATAAGAACACACCTTGATAAATACATTCTCACTCTTAATGGCCAACATTTCTGTCTTTAAATGCTCACACATTCATTTGTTCGTATGGATAAGGACAATCATAAATTCTAATTTTATTCATATGGGAGAATCCTAGAGGAGCAAATTACAGTTAATAGTTCAACTCTGTATTTTTTTCTGCAACTTAAAACCATAGAGAATTAAATAAACTGTTGAGTGATTAGTGAGTTTGTCCAGATTCACACAGTCAGTATGTACCACAGGCTCTTTGATTCCAGGTCTTCCTTGGTCTGAGGCTCCTTCTTTTTCAATCATAGTCACTCATTTAATAATACATTCTAATTTTTTGAAGAAACAGTACCAAGCTTGGCAGATAATAGTTTGCATACTCCAACCTATTTATGAATATAAGATCAATATTTGCCAGTCCCTTGTAATATGATACCTTTCCTGTTCTCAACGATTTTTAGAAAATCGTTGAAAGCAGTTAAACAATCATACCTCACTTACCTTTCAGCACCTTGAGATCTATCTTGTCTAACCTATTTGAACAAATCACTTGAGGGTTACTAGGTATATCCTTAAAACCTTCTGCTTTATTTTGGTTTACAATTGCCTTTTAATTCTCTTTGTTCTATTCTCAGCAGTCCAAAGAGCATTCTCTTTGGAAAAGACATTAGAAACAATTTTTAAAAATTGGAAAATTCATTATTTTCATTGTTGTAAAATAAAATTTCAATTCATTCCAAGAGTTGTCTTATATCTACATTGCCCTTCCTTTTTTTAGTCACAATATATCTAAAAAAAACAATGAAAAAGACTTTTATATTTCCTTAACATTTATTGCCATCTTTAGCTCATTTGTATATTTAGTGCTCTTCACACCTGTATGGACTGTGCAATTAAAAAAAAACCCTATTCTTAATTACCTCTTCTTAATTACATCTTGCATATGTCTTTTAACAATCTAAGTTAAGGGGCAATTAGGTGGCACAGTGAATAGAGCACTGACCTTGGAGTCAGGAAGACCTGAGTTCAGTTCCAGCTTCAAACATTTGACACAACTAGCTGTATGACCTTGGGTATGTCAATTAACCTTGATTGATTTGCTTTCCCCCATCCATAAAGACAAACAAAACAAAATATAAGTTAATCATATAAAATCATTTCATTCTTTTAATATATTTCCCCCTTGCACCCCCACTTGTTTCCTTTCTGACTTCTGTTTTCACCATTAGAATTTCATTATCATCCCCCAGAGGGTGTCTTCCTATGTAAAATTTTACATCATGGAACCATACACACACACACTCAATTTTTTTCCCAAAAATCTAAAGTTCATATAGATAATTGATAGATTTCTTTTTAAGCATCACAAACTCTAAGACAGAATGATCTCTTTGTCCCAAGGTTACTTTTTTTTACTAGTTTGACAGTCATAGATATGCTGTATATACTGTCACACATGGTTATTAATGAAAGGAAACTTAGGGATCACCTAGTCCTATTTGATTACTTTGGAGATGAAGAGACTGAGAATTGAGAAAAAGAAGTAACTTCTTTTTAATTCAGATTTCTTTTACAATCCTCCCATTGCACTTGTCATTGAATCTTCCTAAAACTTCATCTTCTTCATTTGAAAAAAAATAAGATAATATTAAATAATAATAACAATTAAAATTAAATATAATTAAATAAAAATAATAAGATAAATAAATAATAAGAAATTATTGCTGACTCAATGACAATCATACGTAAAAAAAACATATATGTAAAATTGAAGAAGCACTATAGGAATGGAGAAAGAGAAATGTTTTCTCACCCCACATATATTTTAAGGAAGAGAACAAATTCTTCAAACTGTCAACCAGTGAAGGTGACTTCAATTCCTGCGGATTTCATTTTAGGTGTGGGTTTGCTGGGATTTCTTCAAATACTAAACTTGATTTTATTTAAAAAGCTTTTCAACCATAAAGTATATATAAATATCAAGTGGTATTTTGTCCTGTCATTATTATCTCCTGCATTTCTTGTTAATTTTAGAAAGATTTAACCTATATTAAAATGTTAGTGGGAGGAAGAACGTCCATATAAGTCAATGTTATTGTTTTTGTTTCATTGTTTGTTTGTGTCTTTTGCAGATGTTGCCTCTGTTTTCTCATCTGTGGAATGAGCAGATTGGAATCACAGCTTGAAGTCTATTATCCTATGATCTTAAAGTGATAGCTTTAGAGATTTTGTAAGGGTAACCTAAAATAAACAAAATAATAAGATCATTTCCTTGCATAACAATAGGAAAAATTGAGAAAAATAATCAGTTCATACAACCACATTCATTAGTCAAAATAAGAGTAATGTCAGCTCTTCTTGTTCAGTAAAATACTTGACTTGAATGAATAAACTTCATATAGCACCACACTCTCACTGTCAGTTTCAGTATTTAATTGATAATGATGGCAAATATTACAGAGAACTTGCTAACTCTTCACTAAATATAAAGTATACCAAAAGTTAGAACAATAGTGTACTAACATTGACTCTGAACATTTACTGAGTGCCTGAGGAATTGATAGCCATATGATATATGTCTCAACCCTCACAATTTATGCCAGTATTTACACTGAGCTTAGAAGGAATAGTTTCCTTTATATCTAACACTACCATTTTCTACTTTTGTTTTTATACAAAATCCTGCATCCTTATTAGATTAAAATCTCTTCTTAACTTTTATTTTGTACATATTAGCAAAATAATGTACTATTTGGTGCAAGAAGTAAAAGTGAAACAAATTTATAATTAGGCATAAAATAACTACTTAATTAAAAAAAGATTCATTGATGTAAACAATTTTTTTAATGTAACTCTATTCTTTGTTCTATGTTGCCCACAGACTTCTTTCAGGATCTTGTCATACCCCTTGATTCATCCTCCATAGGCTCTCTTCCTGTCTTTCTTCATATCTTTTTTTTAATTAAAGGGAGGAAATTCTTTCTTAAGTCTTCTTCATTTGTGAGGACTTAAAATCTTTCTGTCTAGGAGTGCTTCTAATTTTTAGCAACATAGTACCTCCTCCACTGAATGATAGGATTCACAACTGAAAGGGAAGCAACTTGTTTATCATGCTTTATTCTACAGATTAAAATAATGCAGCAGGAACAAGGCAAATGTCTTATACGTGACTGCTTAATTTCAGAGTAACACAATATGAATTTAAAACCAGGACCTGTTATTTATTTTCCAAACATCCTCTGGAAAACTACTGGTATCAGGGAAACATTAAAAAAAAAAAAGGACAACTTCCAGTGTCTTGTTGCTCAGCTGTTCAGATTCCCTCCCATTTTATTTGTCTCTGGCCACCTTGTTGTTACAGGCTTCCTTTTTCCCCCCGCAAGATAGACAGTTGGTACATTATTCCCATCTTCAGTAACCTCTTCTTCCTAAAGTTTCCTCTCTGCAACATAAGACTTGGCCCCTTGTTTCTTAATGGAACCAAAAAAAATATTAAAATATCATTGGATTAAGAACTGAAATCTAATCTAATCTATTATCTAATAATCTAATCTAATATCATCTAATATCTAATTATCCAATCATCTAGTATCATTTCTTAATTTTACAGTGGTGGGAAATGAGGTTTAGAGTGATGACTTGCCCAAGGTGACATAGTCATCAGCAGAGCAGAGATTTAAAGGTTCTGAATTATTCTCACTTCTGTTCTAATTTTGTTTTCTTTTGTACTATTACCACATTTTATCTTGCCTATACCCATTTTTAAAAGATAAAGATAAACTTCACATGTTGCAAATAATTGTGTATAATAACATCCAGATAGTCTCACCATTTTATCTAGCCTTTTTACAGTAATATAGAGGCAAATGGGAAATATGTTCCTCATTTCACTCATGCAGAATAGTTATTTGAAATAGTCAATTCTTCTGCCTATGATCAAAAGGGCATTTAGTAATTGTAGTGTATTAAAAAAAAAAGGATTGTATTGTGAAAAATGAAGCTTTGTTTTGAATAAAAATACAATTATTAAGGGAAAAAAAGGAAATAGATACCAAGTCAGTGCATTGGTATAGGCATTTTTTCAAAGTTAGCTTACCTTCCATTCATGAGTGGCAGTTTTTCATTCCTTAGCACTCATTTCTTCTACTTTTCTTTATTTTATGAGTTCAGATATTAAAGAAAAAAATAATTCATACAACAAGTTCAGCATTTTTTGTTACTCTGATCAGTCCTGTTGTATTATTTCTTTCTTGGAAAAAAATATGTAAAGACATATTGACAGTATTAAAATGATTGTGAGAATCATTTTATTCTTCCTGGGGTCTAAGTTGATGAAATGCATTTTGCCCCATAGATAATCAAAGGGAAATAACAGATAATGATTTTCAGAACCCCCATAGTAAACATGTATACCAAGTAAAATGAGGAAACCATGCAGTTTTCATTCTAGTTTATGACTGATTTGTTCCTCATTGATTGAGAATCAAATGTGAACATTTCCTCCAACTTCACACCTCATGACAATCCTAATTGATGCAGCTCACTAGTGTGGAACTTTTAAAGAACTTGTTGATTAAGCCTACTAGGAGATGGAAAGAGTTCGTTGTTGTTCTCCAATACTCCCAAGGGTGGAAACAAATAGCTCCTTCACATAAGGAAGCTAAAGGTTAGATAAAAGCAGCAGGAAAAATTCAAGTTACTGGATTGTTCTCAACCTTTTATAGTAGACTAGAGTGAAAGTTCTGTCTGCAATGTGAATCTATCTCCACTATTAAAGCTGAAACTCCTAAAGAAGGACATCTTTAAATTTGGCATCACTCTCCTTATTAGACAATAATGGAAAGAGTGTATTGTTGTGCTTTTTTTTTACTCATCCTAAATAACTACAAAGTCATTGGAAAACCAACCCAAGATATTTTTCATTAGACTTTATTTAATTATACCATAAAATCATTGAGACATTTTTTTAAATAGGATGAAAGGGAGTTCTTTGTCATATTATTTTCTTTCTGGGAAAATTTGCTAACTTTATGTCCTTGAACCAATTACCTAATTTTAGATAAATCTTAGTTTTTTTTTTTCATCTCCAAAATGAGGTAGTTGGATTAGATGACTACTCAGTTCCACTCGGATTCACAAATTCTGTGACTAAGTGACCTCTAATATTCCTTTGAGTTCTAAAGGTATAATTTGGTAATACTATGAACAAGATAATCCTAAAATTTGAGTTATTGGCTAGAAGCTAATTAGAACTTATGAATATATTCACTCTTAAGAATTACTTAATATGACAAAATAATGTCCATTGTCATATTTAATCAATATAATACATTCTTTTCATTTAAATTTAAAATTGCATTGTACTAGTTTTATTTTTTTTTCCTGGGAAGTATATGAATGATTTGGCATTAAGCTTAACATTCTAAAGTGTTCAGAAAAGTACTTAACCTCCAGGTAGAAGTGAATTTCAGTGAGTCAGTCCTTTATATTTTTAATTGTAATATATAAAAATAATATTTTCCATTTTGAAATCTGAACGATTTTTTATAAAAAAGCATGATTCTACCTAAGACATATCCCTTAATGAATTCCTTAAATTTTCCTGCTTCCTTAACATCCCTTAATAGGTTACTTTAGCTGAAGTTTTTAGATTTTTCCAGAGTAGCATGTACAAGCAGTCACTGCTTTTGATTCCTAGATTATTAATTTCATTATGTTCTGCCACCATAAAAGTAAAAAATGACAATAACATTATAGAAAGTGAAATTGCAAGACTTACTCTTTGGAAGAACATTATTATATCCAGGGCTACTATGTCATAAAATCAAGATATCTATGCCCCAATAATGCTGCCACCCTAATGGTTAAACAGTCAGAGTTCTTAAATAAATTCAAAGAAGAAAATTTAGGAGAATTTTTAAAAAATAGTTTAGTAACTTGAATTTCTTTTTAAATTAAAAAATAGAAATACTGATTCAATTAGGAGAGGCAACATAGTAGTCTGGACAGAAATCTGGCTTTGGAATCAGAGAAAACTAAATTCAAGTGTCTCTGACATATACCAGCTACATGATTTTGACAAATTTACTTAATTTTTCATTCCCCCAAATCTCTCTAAGACTAAATTTCAGAGCAGGTATCTGTCTAAATTGGTGGAAGAGGTTCTTACGTTTTTTGGAATTTTCTATGCCAAAGAAACCACATGACCAGTAAAAATGGGTTAAACTCTTATTCATAGTCATATAGCTTCACTAGGAAATTACTGTTGTGAAAAAAAGAGGATGTCTCTTAAAAGTGAGAATCTCAGAATTGTTTAAAGTACAGTTCAATTTAATGTATTGCAATCTGTACTCCCCCTTTTCATTACTTATAAGAGTCCTTTCTCCTTAAAATACTTTTTCAAGTTATCTACAATTATGGAGTAATTTAAATGATATTTTTTTTCTAAATTAAAAAATAGCATATCTGTTTCCTTTCAAATCTATTTGTTTTTCTCATTTCAGTTTCACTGATATTCACTCCATGGATAATCGTTAATTGTTCCTCTTGACAAGATTTCTACAAATGGATTTTACCCTTTAATCTTTTTCTCTATTTTGAGAGGCAATGCTGTTCATGATCATCCCTTATATTTTTTCAAAATATTTTTAAAATGGTCTTGGAACGGTTGCCTTGTGACTCTGCTTAAGAAGGAGATTAAATGTATTTTGCCTGAGTTTAGGGGGATGTCTATCCCAAGCACATGAAGACTTTCCCTGGTGGAATGTGCAGATGAAAATAATTCTATTACATATTGTCGTAAAGGTGACTGTGGAGAACTTAGAGCTAGGTTAGACATCAAAGACACAAAGGTCATCCCCTGAATCCTGAGCATTGCTAGTCATCTTGACTTTTGTCTTACCACTGGATTTTTGTGACTCTGTAAGAGAAAATGAGGCCAACAACTTTGTGCAATGCTGTTTTAATTAAATATATTTTATGCTTGAGTCAAAAGATATTGCCCATACCATTTTGCGATTTTTACTTAAATCAAAATCCTATCATGGCAGGCAAGTGACAAAGCATAAGGTATAGATACATTGGCAACTTTAGTCACAACCCTGTCCACAGTCAATCTAGGCCATAATATAATCTTCTCACTGGACTGAAGTAGAAGTAGGATTTAGCAGTCTTCTGGCTGTCTGATCAACATTTTAAGGACCATACTGCTCAGGCCCTGGTGTTAGGAAGGAACTAGAAAAGCTACCTTAAAAATTATGTTTTACCCTAGCCTGGCCTGCTTGATGCAGCAGGCAGAGATCCCACCTTGAAGTAAAAACACAAAAATGTACAAAAACTTTCGTGACAATTATTTCATTCACCCTCAGTACATGGAATGTGAACAGGTTTATGGACAACATGAACTCCAGTAGACCTGAATGATGAGCAAGTCTTGCTGGAAGTCAATAGGTGTCACGTTCAAATAGCAGCCTTAAAGTGAACAGGGCTATCAAGTGAAGACCAGCTTACAAGAGTCAGGGCCATATAAGTGGTTTTGGTGTTGTTGCTGTTGTTATTGTTGCTGTTTGTTTTTTGTTTGTTTTGTTTTTCTGGAACAACTACAAAGATAGGAAACACCATGAAACTGGCATGGGTTTTGCAACCGAAACTAATCTGTTCAACAATCTTGTATTTCTCTCAAAAAGAATGAATGACAGACACATCACAATGCAATTGCCACTTGCAGGAAACTGCCAGGACACTATAATTCGTTTATATGCACACACCATTGTAATGGAAATGCAGATTTAAAGATCTTCCCTGCCCCTAGGCTAACATGCACCTGAAGCCTGGGGAGGGAGGCTTGTTTTTCAGTAGATACTTCTTGATTGGCCAGTGAGTCAATAAGGTTGTTACCTTCTCTGAGCCAGGAGAAGGCTATATAAGCCCTGATGTGTAGCTTTGTTTTGGGACTCACTTTGAGAAGTGTTCTGTGATTTGATCTGAATTCTGGGAAGCCGTTGTTGAGAGTCCCCCGGCTTTGAAAAACCCAGATGTGAAAACCCAGATGTTGACTGGGTATGGATGTAATGGTTGGACAGTTTGGAAATCTGTCTACTTGATATGTTTCTGTCTTGATAATTCTGCCTGTATGCTTTGAAGTTCGGGGTGCTGACCTTTTTCCCCTGAACAAGGTAAATGATATATATCTGA
This sequence comes from Petaurus breviceps papuanus, assembly GCF_028583685.1. Taxonomy (NCBI): domain Eukaryota; kingdom Metazoa; phylum Chordata; class Mammalia; order Diprotodontia; family Petauridae; genus Petaurus; species Petaurus breviceps. The sequence goes on along the minus strand of NW_027186847.1, from coordinate 36,718 downwards.
CTGATTAAAGTAAGCTTGTTAACCCATTTTGAGTTGCTTTCCTTTATCAAAGCAGATCCCAGAACCTGTGTTGGTAGACACCCTGGGGAAGCCGGGATGCTTGCTGTTACAACCATGAAAAACCCTGAAGAGGACATAGAAAAATTTTATTAAGACCTGGAGAATCAACATGAAAAATAAACATCAACAATGTACCAACAATTAAGGCAAGCTTAATATTCTTAGTGACTAGCACCAGAGTAGATACAGACATGGCAGGGACTACTTAGGACAAATGGAGTTGGAAATCGTAATAGCAATGTTCACATGCTATGAAGACTTGTGTGTCTCATGACAGTTTCATCACCAACTCTGTCTTCAACTTACCGATATGCAAAACTTTGTAGGTGTACCCTTGTAGCAAATGTTGGCATTTAATAAATTATATCTTTGTAAGGAGAAGAGATACAAATGATGGGAGAGTGACAAAAGCGATGTGTGGTGAAGAGTGCCAAACTGATCAGAGACTTATTTTCTCCAAGCAAAACATCCACATTCAGCAAAAGCAATGACTCCCAAGGCAAAATAACTGCCAGAAAAATTGTCAAAATATGAAAATGCTTCTCAAAGACTGAATAGTTCATTGTTAACTCTTAAGAAAGCCCAGCCAACATACAGCTGGCAACAGTGAGGCAAGAAAGGAGTGGGCAACATTCAGTTTGTTGTACAGCACTACCTTTATTTACCTGCCCTCATCAAAACACTTGCAAAAGTCAAGATTGGTTTGATAAAAATGATGGGGAAATTCAGAAGCTGCTGAATAAGACAGAATTCAAAAGGGTTTACCAGCAGGAGAGTTCATCTGTCTCTAAAAAGGCAGTGTTTAACTTCATCAAAAGTAAAGTGCAAAAAAAATTAGAAAGATGGAGGATACTTTGCTGAGTAAGAAGAGAGATAAAGTTAAATTTTACACTGATATTAACAATCCAATGTGATTTTATTTATTTAAACATTTCTTTTCTTTTTTATTATTTTTTCTTTTATGTATTTTTAAATGCTTTATTAACTTTTGATTTACATCATTCATTTCTGCCAGATTTTGAGTTACAAATTTTCTCCTCATTTTCCCCCTGCCCACTGCCCCAAAATAGCAGTCCCACAGGATATTCCCTCCTCCAATCTGCTCTCTCCCACATGCCTTTTGACTTTTCCAGTGCATCTCAATACCCCAGTGCCTATATATATTATTTCCCAATTACATGTAAAATATTATTAATAATAGTATAGATATATTTGAATATTTGATTTTAAAACTTTGAATTACAGATTCATTCCCTTCCTCTCTTGTCACCCAACCTTACTGGGAAGATAAGTAGTTCAGTATAGGTTGTACATGTGTAGCTAATGCAAAAAAATAACATAGTAGATATATTGGAAAAGACTGACTATATTTCCCTCCCTCCTATACCACCTCCCACTTGTTCTATTTATTCTCTATTTTCATCCCGTCCCTTTTCAAAAGTGGGTGCTTCCAACTTCCCTCCCTCCCAGCCTGCCCTCCCTTCCATCACCCCCTTCTCATCCCCTTCCCCCCCTATTTTCCTGGAGGGCAAGATACCCTATTTAGTGTGTATTTCAATCCCTCCTCAAGCCAGATTCAATAGGAATAATGTTGACCCATTCCTTTTGCCTTCCTATTCTTCCCCTCCATTGTAACCATTTTCCCTTGCCTCTTCTATATGAAACAGTTTACCCCATTCTGTCTCTTCCCATCTACTCTCATTATATTCCTCTCTCACCTCTTAATTTCACCTTTAAGTATAATCCCTTCCTGTTAAATTGGTCCTGTACCCTCTTTCTAAGTATATCGGTAAACATATATACACACATTCACATATGTATTCATATGCCCATATACCCTCATATATAGACATATATATATATATATATATTTATATATTTATATTCCCTTCAACTACTGAGAAAAGTTTCATAAGTTACAAATATTGTTTTTCCATGTAGGAATGTTAATAGTTCAACTTGGATAAGTTCCTTAGGATTTCTTTTCCCTGTTTACCTTCTCATGTTTCTCTTGTTTCTTGTATCTGAATGTCAAATTTTCTATTCAACTCTGTTTTTTCATCAAGAATTCTTGAAAGTGCTCTATTCCACTGAATGACCATATTTTCCCCTGCAACATGATACTCATTTTTGCTGGGTAGGTGAATCTTGGTTTTAATCCCAGCTCATTTCACCTCTGTAATATCATATTCCAAGGCTTTTGATCCCTCAGTGTAGAAGCTGCCAGATCCTGGGTTCCCCTGATTATGTTTCCACAATATTCAAATTGTTTCTTCCTGGATGCTTGTAATATTCTCTCCTTAATCCGGGAATTCCAGAACCTGGCTATAATATTCATAGGAGTTTGCTTTTTGGGATCTTTTTCAGGAGGTGATTGGTGGATTCTTTCAACCTCTAGTTTGGGGTCTCGTTCTAAAACATCAGGGCAGTTTTCTTTGAGAACTTCCTGGAGGATGTCTTCTAGATTCTTACTTTGATCATGGCTTTCAGGTAGTCCAATAATTTTTAAATTATCTCTCCTGAACATATTTTCCAGGTCAGTGGTTTTTCCCATGAGATATTTCACATCACCTTCTATTCTTTCATTTGTTTGGATCTGTTTAACAGTATCTTGATTTCTCATAAAGTCATTAGCTTCCAATTGCTCCAGTCTAATTCTTTTTTTTTTTAAGCAATTGGGGTTAAGTAACTTGCTCAAGGTTACATGGCCAGTTATTTCTGGGTGTGGTGCTGAGTGTCTGAGCCCGGGATTCGATCTCCAGGTCGTCCCAACACTGGAACCGGTGCTCTTACTCGCTGAGCCACCTGGCCACCCCTAAGCAAATGGGGTTAAGTAACTTGCTCAAGGTTACACGGCCAGGTGTTTCTGGGTGGGTGCTAAGTGTCTGAGCCTGGGATTCGATCTCCAGGTCTTCTCAACACTGGAGCCGGTGCTCTTACTTGCTGTGCTACCTGGCCGCCCCAGCTCCAGTCTAATTCTGAAGCAATGATTCTCCTCATTGAGCTTTTGAGATTCTTTTTCCATGTGGCAAATTCAGTTTTTTAAGGCATTCTTCTCTTCATTGCCTTTTTGAGACTCTTTTGCCATTTCAGTTAGTCTAATTTTTAAGGTATTATTTTCCTCAGTCAGGCTGTTGACTCTCATTTCATAATTTTCTTGCATTGTTCTCATTTCTTTTCCCAATTTTTCCTCCACTTCTCTTATCTGCTTCTTAAGGTCCAGCTTGTATTTTCCTTTGAAGATTTTGGTGCAGGAATTCTGACTTCACTGTCTTCCTCCTGTTCCATGCTTTGCTCCTTTTTGTCCCCAACATAGGAGTCTAATATTGGAATCTTCTGTCTGCTTTGTTTTCTTTGCCTGGTCATATTTCCCCTCAGTCACTTGACCCCTAGGCTTTTTTCCACAGTAGAACTCTGCCACCAGATGGGGAGTTTTCATCCCAATCACTGGGGTTTTCTCAGCTGCTGGAGGTATTAGATGGATGCCCTCTCTGAGGTGTCTTCATGCTCTGGCAAGCTGGACACACACCACAGGACCTCCACCCTAAACTGCAATCCAGATGCAAGCAGGTTAAAGCAAGAGTAATTACCCCCCAGACTGTTGCTTGGTCCCCCTAAGCTCTGCAGGCCAGGAAATGAAGCTGCTATGTGGCGCTGTCTGGCTATGCTGGTGTTTCAGTGGCTTCTCTCCCTGGGGGCAAAAGCCAGGCACTACCATTTACTGGGTGCCAAAATCCAGACTGCACTGACCTCTCACTTTGTCCTTTGCTTCTATGTGTTGATAAATCTGGAAACAGCCCAGCTGCTCTTGATCTGGAGTCACTCTTCCTAGTGGCTGGTGAGGCCCGCCGCTGGGCTAATGCTTTGGCTTGGGACTGGGCTCGGCAACCAGAACTCTGCTCTGGCTGATTTGTGCCAGCCTGATAGGCTGTCCTCAGTGGGAGGTTAGCTTCTCTGTGTCATTTTGTGGGTTCTGCAGCTCCAAAGTTTTTTGACTCCCCTGTTTACATGGATTGGGGAAGGTGGAAGCCAGAGCTGCAGGGAGGTCCTGCTTCTACTCCACCATCTTGACTCCTGATTTTATGATGTCCTGAAGACTATTTATGGGCCAAATACCTTTGCTATATCTCAAATACTGAGTGCTATTGGAGCCACATTGATAAGAGATAAAGACATTATACTGGAGAAATGTGCTAAACATTTCCATAGTGTTCTCAAAAGACCATCCATAAAAGGTGAAGCCATAGAACAGATACCTCAGGTTGAAGTCAATCCCTCTTTAGAAAAAAATTCCAAGTGAAGGGGTTTTGAATGACATTAGGCTCCTCTTATAGCAAAGTGCCAGGTGCTGAGTCTATTCCAACTGAGATTTACAAAGCAAGGGCTCCACTGCTCATACAAAATTGGACAGAAATTTTGTGCTTTATATGGCAAGGGGGAATTAGTCTGCATCTCTAAGATGGAAAGGGGGATGGATTGTCCTGCACTAATCACAAGGGTTTAGGGGTCTCTCCCATAATCATTCCTCATAAGATGCTTTCCAATCCTCGTTAATAAACTTATTCTTCACCTACAAGATAGTCATCCACCTGAGACCCAGTGTGGCTTCATAAAGGGCCAAGGAACAGTTGATATAATGTTTGCTACTAGACAACCCCAGAAGAAAGGACAGGCACAGAACAGAGGTCTATACACGAATTTCGTCAATCTATGAAAGGCCTTTGATATTAGCAGTCATGAGAGTTCTTGGAAAATTGTGGAAATATTTGATTGCTGCAATGCCAAGCATGAGCAGCTTCCAAGGTTCAGATTATGAGCATAGTAAACTCTCCATTTATTCAGCAACAGATTAAGGCAAAACATTCACAGAAAATCAAAATACAAAGTGACTCAATCATTTAGTAAGTCCTCAATTCAATCACAAAATACAAAGGTTAAAGTTCTCTTTTAAACAAGGTGCATTAATGTAATCATTCACAAAGTACAAAGTGCAAAATACTCCACCCCTGCATAGTACATGCATTTAGTCAATCACAAAACCTCCTCTCCTCTCAATTGGAGAGAAATTTACAATCATAAACAAAGTACATTCATTTGTTCAGTCACAAGGTACAAAAGTCAAAAGTTTTCCATGCGTGGTTCAAAACTAAATTACAATATCATAAGTCACCACCAACCACCCTCTCAAGGGGCATTGGAAAGCACAAAGGCCTTTCACCCCAAGGTCACAACTCGTTACAATATCTTCACAGCATTCAGTACCCAAGGAGAGGTCTTTTCTTCATCTTTACCTTCACTGAACTGAGTCAGGTTCTCAACAGTTTCTGTTTCTGTTTCTTGGAAAACAAAGCTTAACAAAGACATAATAATATTTATACACATTGCTGGCATGCTCATCAATTCAATCTCTGCCTGTAAAATCAAACTAGACCTAACAACAAGGTCTAAGGCCTCTATTAACAAAAAAAATCTGACAAAGTAACATCAAAACAGACAGAGAAAATGATGGCACCACAGTCACACTTCCTCAGTTCTCAGCAGCTCCAGGTGTTCCTCAGAAGTCCTGGCCAGCTCCACCTGGCACCTGGCAGTGCTCGCTCTCTCTCTCTCTCTCTCTCTCTCTCTCTCTCTCTCTCTC
>NW_027186847.1:22125-30920 GCF_028583685.1 Petaurus breviceps papuanus | reverse complement strand
TCTCTCTCTCTCTGTCTCTCCCTCTCTGTCTCTGTCTCTCTCTCTGTCTCTCCCTCTCTGTCTCTGTCTCTGTCTCTGTCTCTGTCTCTGTCTCTGTCTCTGTCTCTCTCTCTCTCTCTGTCTCTCTGTCTCTCTGTCTCTCCCTCTCTCTCTCTCTCCCACACACACACTTGGGTTTCTCCCTATACACAGCACCAGCTCCTCCCTGTTGAGCCATCTCTTATCATTTTGTCAGCAAGTCCATCCCACTGGGGGATTTTCACAAGCTCTGGGTCTTAACACTTAAACCAAAACCAAGTGGTAAGTAGCTGTTAGTTAGATTCCCAATATAAGGAGATCTTCAAATTTCATTACCATTACAGTTGCCAAAAAAGACCATCAATATTAATGTCACTTTCATGAAGCCATATTTACATAGGTCCTGGGTACTGGGTAAAGTTCTTGCACTTTCTCGGTTACCAATGGAGTTAAGCAGGGCTGTGCTCTTTCCTCTCATGATATTTTTTAAAATTTATTTATTTATTTTTAGTTTTCAGCATTCATTTCCAAAAGGTTTTGAGTTACAATTTTTCTCCCCATCTTTCCCCTACCCCCACCCCCAAAATATCAAGCCTACTGCATACTCCTTCCCCCAATCTTTTCTCTCTTGTATCCTCCCTGAACCCCCCCCCCCCCCGCTAACTTTCTAGTAGGCAAGATGGATTTCTATACCCCAGTGCCTGTATATTTTAATTCCCAGTTGCATTTGTTTTTAAAACTTTGAAATCCATATGTTTTCCTGTTTTCCCTCCTCAAGCACCCCCACTGGGAAGATAAGCAATTCAATATATATTGTTCATGTGTAGTAACCCAAATCATTTCCATAGTAGTTATATTGTGAAAGACTAACTATATTTCCCTCCATCCTACCTCAACCCCCACTTATTCTATTTTCTCCTTTGATGTTATCCTCTCCCTCAATCTGCCCTCCCTTCTATCATCCCCCCTTTTATCCCCTACCTGCACCTATATTCCTGAAGGGTAAGATGCCCAAATGAGTGTGTATGTTATTCCCTCCTTAAGCCAAATTTAATTAGAAAAAGGTTGCCCTACTCCCTTTCACCTTCTGCTCTTCCCCTCCATTGCAAAAATTTTCTCTTGCCTATTTTATATGAGATAATTTACCCTAATCTATCTCTACCTTACTTTTTTTCCCAATTGATTTCTCTTTCTCCTCTTAGTTTTAATTTTAGATATCATCCCTTCATATTCAACTCATCCTTTGCCCTCTCTCTATGTATACATGAACATACTTATGCCCACACTCATATATATGTGAACACATACACCTTACTATGCATACATATATATGAATGTCTACATACATACATACACACACATATACATACATATATAATCCCTTCAACTATCCTCATACTGAGAAAAGCCTCATGAGTTATAATTATCGTTTTTCCATGTAGGAATGTAAATAGTTCTACTTTAATAAGTTCCTTATCATTTTTTTTCCTCTTTACCTTCTCATGCTTCTCTTTTTTTTGTATTTTAAAGTCAAATTTTCTGTTTAGCTCTGTTTTTCTCATCAAGAATGCTTGAACATCCTCTATTTCCTGGAATAACCACCTTTTCCCCTGTAGCATTATATTCAGTTTTTTCTGGGTAGGTCATTCTTGGTTTTAGTCCTAGCTCTTTTGACCTCCAGAATAATATAGTCTAATCCCTTCATTACTTTAATGTAGAAGCTGCTAGATCTTGTGTTATCCTGATTATGTTTCCACGATACTCAAATTGTTTCTTCCTGATTGCTTGCAATATTTTCTCCTTGACCTGGGAACTCTGGAATTTGGCTATAATATTCCTAGCAGTTTTATTTTGTTGAACCTTCTCAAGAAGTGATTGGTGAACTCTTTCAATTTCTTTTTTGCCCTTTGGTTCTATGGTATCAGGGAAATTTGGCTTGATAATTTCTTGAAAGGTGGTGGGTAGGGTCTTTTTTTTATCATGGCTATCACGTAGTCAAATAATTTTAAAAATCTCTCTCCTGGATCTATTTTCCAGGTCAGTGGTTTTTGCAATGAAATACTTCACATTGCTATCTATTTTTTCACTTGTTTGGATCTGTTTTATAGTATCTTGATTTCTCATAAAATCATTAGCTTCCAATTCCTCCAGTCTAATTTTGAAGGAGTTATTCTCTTTGGTGTGTTCTTGAAATTCCTTTTCCATCTGACAAATTCAGCTTTTTAAGGCATTCTTCTCATGACTGGCTTTTTGGGCCTCTTTTGTCATTTGAGTTAGTCTATTTTTAAGGTGTTATTTTATTCAGTGTATCTTTGAGTCTCCTTTAGCCAGCTGTTGTCTCACTTTTCCTGATTTTCTTGCATTATTCTCATTTCACTTACCAATTTTTCCTCTACTTCTCTTACGTGATTTTCAAAATCCTTCTTGAGTACCTCCATGGCCTATAACCAGCTCATATTTTTCTTGGGGGCTTTTGATGCAAGAGTTTTGACTTTGTTGACTTCTTCTTGTTCCATGTTTTGATTCTTTTTGTCCCCAAAAAGGATTCTATGGTCTGTTTGTGCTTCCTCTACTTCCTCATATTGCCAACAAATTACTTGAGTTTTGAGCTCTTTGCCACAGTAGAACTCTGCTTCCAGAATAGAGACAGCTTTGTCCCAAATCAATGGGGTTTTCAAAGCTGTCAGAGCTATTAGGAGGTTGCCCTCTGTACAGTCCCCACAAGCTCTGGCTCACTAGCCACACACCCGAGGACCACCACCCAAGACCGTGATCCAGCTCCAAGCAGAATAAAGCAAAAGCTATTACCCTCTGAATGGTAACTTGGTCCCCCAAGGATCTGCAGGCCATGAGCTCCTGAAGCAGCTATGTGGCTAGGGCTACACAGCCCCTGTGCCTCTTCTGCTTCTTGCTCCATGGGAAGGGGACAGACCACCCTCTTCAGTTCCCCCCTGTTCCAACAAAGTTCCACGCTGACCTTTTACTTTGTCTTTGCCATTTGTGGGTTGAGAAGTCTGGAAACCATCACAGCTGCTGATGATTCACTCCCCTGAAGTCTGCTCCAGGGATGCTGCTGGTTGGGGCCACCCTAGGGTTGAAGCCACGTGGCTCCTGTGGGACTGTGCTCAGTTCCCAGTGCACAGTAATAGACTTTTCCAGTCAGCCTGCCAGGCTGCCTTCAGGGGGATATTTGTTTCTCTCTGTCTCTTTGTGGGTTCTGTAGCTCTAAAGTTTGTTTAGAGTAATTTTTTACATGTATTGGAAATGACTGGAGCAGGAGCTCACACCAAATGTGTGCTTATACTCCACCATCTTGGCGCTGCCTCCCTTCTCTCATGATTTTTAGCAAGATGTTTTGTTCAATATTTTCAGATACCTTCAACAAAGATGAAACAGCATCAAGGTCAGCTACCACACTTATCTTAAATTATTTAATTTCAAAAGGCTACAAGTGGAGACTAAACTGGAGGAAGATTTGGTTTGTAACTTTCTGTTCAAAGATATTTGTGCACTCAATGCAATCTCTGAGGTTAAGATACAATAAAGTATGGATCATTTCTCTTTCACTTGTTCTAAGTATGGTCTAACAATTAACTACAAAAAACAGACTCTCTACCAGCCAGCACTATATCCTCTATATGATGAATCTCTGATTACTGCAAATGAAAATATTTTTAATATTGTAGACAAATTCTGTTCCCCCAGCATTATACTTTCCAAGTTTGGACCCAAAGATGATAAGTTTGATTCACACATTACTGGTGCTAGATCGGTGTTTGGGAGGTTCTGAAGAAAAGTGTGGGAGAAAAGAGATATTAGGTTGCCTACCAAACTGAAGGTTTACAGTGCCTTTGTGCTTACATCATTGTTGTATGCCTATGAAACATGGACAGTCTATCAGCACAGTGCCAGCTAACTGAATTGCTTCCATTTGAATTACCTTAGGAAGATTCTGAAAAATCACCTGACAAAATAAGTTACTACACACTGAGGTCCTTTCTCAAGCTGAATTGTCAAGCATTCAAACTCTGTTGTAGAGAATGCAACTCTGATGGGCTGGTTGCTTTGTTTAAATGGCAAAAGTATCAATGCCTAAAAGACTATTTTTACGGGGAACTTACATAAGGCAAATGCACCCATAGAGGCCTGGAGAAATGATATAAGAATACTCTCCAGTTCTCTCTGAAGAACTATGGAATTGATTACAAGATATGGGAGACACTGGCACAGGACTGTCTGACATAGCATGCCCAGATAAAACAATGTACAGTACTCTGTGAGCAAAACAGAATTGCAGTAGTTCAAAAGAAATGAGATGTACAAATTTAGAGTCATATCAACTCCAAATATCCCTATAGACTGTTTGTGCCTGATCCATGGTAGTTTTCTAAGCTTATACTGGTCTAATTAGCCTCAGTCAGCCACATTGTACCTCAAATCCAACATATTGATGTAATTTTGAATCTCTTTGAAAATGAAGTACAAGTTTTAGTAAACTGTGTTATTTGTTTTAGATCAAATAAAATGATCTAATACACTTATTAATAATGCTCAATGTCTATTTTTATCCATTTAACTTTTGAAAAAGTCTATAGCCTATTTAAGGCACTTGATTTGGAGATGTGATTGCATTTTTCCACCTAAATCCTTTTTAAAAATATGTTTTATTAAGCTATTTTTTTTAATGTCACCACAATTAATTTCTCCAAGTACCCATCCATTTTTCTGTACTTCTCAGAGAGCATAATATCAATATATTGGAAGAAATTCTTAAAATACATGTAATACACCGCATTTGTAGACATATCTTTGTCAAGAGCTAGGGTATGTGTGAATGATATAAGAAGACATATATACCCTACTTTTCTTTATCCGCCATCTATATCTATATGCATGCAGCTGGGTGGCACAGTAGATAGAGTGCCAGGCCTGAATCAGAATGATACCCTACTGAATTCAAATCTGGCCTGAGATACTTGCTAGCTGTATGATTCTGGGCAAGTCACTTAACCCTGTTTGCCTCTGTCTCCTCATCTTTAAAATTAACTATAAACTCCAGTACCTTAGCCAAGACAACCTTAAATAGGGAGCCATAGTTAGTCAAAGCAGACATGTCTGAAAAATAAATATATATATATAAATATATATGTATAAATGTGTATATAACATATTATACACATATATATTATAAATAGGATAATAGACAGACATATATATCTACATAAAATCATTTACAGATCTTAGATACCCAATTCTAGTAAAATAATATTTTTCTCTCATTCATTTTCTTCTCTTATTAAATGACATAGGTTTATTTTATTTTTGAAGCTTTTCATTTTCATGAACTCAAATGTATCTATTTCATCTTTTGTTATTTCCTGTATCCTTAATTTGGTTAATAATATATCTCCTATGCATAAATGTGAATGGCATATGATCTACTTCTCTTCTATTTTTTTATAATATATTATTTAGCATTAAGGTCATGTATAAATATAGAATGCATTCTGAATGTGGTATAAGGTATTTTTTCTAACCCTAATTTCTATAAGACTGTTTTCCAGTTTTCCTACCAGTTTCTTTTAATCATTTAGAATATTTTTTTCTCCTCTAAATTATGTTTTCTGGTTTGTCAAACACTTGATTATGGAGTTTCATTGTTTCTGATTTTCTCTTTTGTATTTTTCATTTGCCTCTCTCAAATTTCCTTCATATATATAAATTTTGATTTTTGTTTAAATAAGCTGATAAACCGATGATGAAATGACATTTGCTAATTCTGAAAGATTGCCAGATCTATACCTTGTATTCATAAATTACAGAATAGTGTTTGTTTTCAAGAATTTGGTCAACAAAGTTTGGTCCAAGAGACAACTTTTACTACTGAAGGTATTGAACAAATTTCTAAGAAACATAACATAGTATCAGCCTAAGCAGTATTAGTCCATGTTTACACAATTTTTTAATTAAAGGAAGACTTACAAATTTTACTCTTTTAAATAATCTTTTGATTGAGTGATAAAAGAACCTGAGAAACTATGAAACTCCCATCCCTTACTTTAAAGCTAAAGAAAGTAAGGTTGGTAGTTATTAATTACAATGCCTAAAATAATTACTGCTTACAAATATAATTATTCCAAATATAACTTTCATTCCATAGCACCACACTACCTTTGTGAGTATCTCTCTTGAAAACAATCTTATTCACAGCATTAATCTGCTTAGCAAGAGGAATTCTGACTTTCAGTGATCAAAAGTATATCCACCCTAATGAATCAGAGATTCATCAAGGATTAAGGAAATTTAAATTTATTATGTTTCCAGACATGCTTGTATTAGGCTAGTTGCTTTGGATTATAAAATGAAATATGACTTAAATTCAAGGCAAAATATCATACACTTAAATTACATTGGCAAAAATAAATGTTCATAGTGCATATTCCTTCAAGAAATAAAATATGAAGACCTAAGGGAAAAACTAAGTTTTATTTTTACCTATGCCATAAAAGAATTGATACAGAATGAGAAAAAAAAATTCCTTGAATCATCCTATTTCCAGATGGTATACAAGGAACATGGTATATGGAATAGAAAACTGGCCTCAAAACCAAAATGATTTGGCTTTATTTTGCACCTTTTACACATGCTGAATGTTTGACACCAAGAAAATTACTCCATGTAATCTAAAGCTTTCCTGAAGATTATAGATTGCAAAAATATTGACCCACTTTAGGAGGAGAATCTTCATTGGGAATTCATCATATCAATGCAATTCTTGAACTAGACTCTATTCCTCTCTTTTGTTTTAAATATGTTTTCATTTCTAGATTGCCTCCTAGACCTATCTTGATTCATTTTCAAGCATGAAGTCCAGCTGGAGTCCATTTGTTCCAAGATATTTTAATCACCTGAAGCCAAGTTTAAGATTACACCACTGCTTTGCATACATCAAAAGAGAGATCTTGCTCAACATAGGAGGAAAGAGATAGAATACAGAGCAGAATGGAGATGAACAATAGAAAGTACTTTAGCTTCTTCCAAAGTTCTAGTTTTAAGCACACTTTAATAATTAGGTTAAATTGTAAATTGTCTAAATGTCAGTTACCTCCATATCAAATATAAGAAGTACATGCAAAAGCAAATTATATACATTTTGTTTTTATTATTCACTTTTTGGCATTATCTGTTTTTTTTTTATTTCCCACCCACTGTAGCACAGTGCATAGCAGATAAATGCTTGTAGCATGTGCCCTCTTCCTCCTCACTTGATAATCCTTCATTCTCATCTCACAGTGAACCCCGGACCCTAATCTTTGTCTCCTTGACTCCAGTCTCTCATAAAGAAGTGGTTCTTCACCTCATCAAGGAAAATCAGCTCTATATTACTACTGATTCTGTTCCTTTCCATTCATTTTTTCCAGAAGATTCTCCCCATTAGCATCTCTCTCTTTCTGTCTCTCTCCCTCTGTCTGTCTGTCTGTCTGACTGTCTCTCTCTCTCTGTCTGTCTCTCTGTCTGTCTCTCTCTCTCTCTTTCTCATCTTCAGTCCCCATTACTTACTTGTTGTCTCTCTGTTGCCTACCAATATGTTGCTCTTCTGTTCTTAAGGGAAAAAAATCCTCTAGATTCTACCATGTATAAAAATGTGAATCATTATTCCTCACTGTCTCAGACATACTCCTTGGAAAATCCATCTACACTCATTTGAATTCTACACCTCCCAGCTGACTCTTTTTTATTCCTGGTAATCTGACTTCTGACCTAATCAACCACCTAAAACTCTCTCCAATGTTATCAACCATTTAAAAATTTCTCAAGCTAATTAACTTTTTTCACACTTTATTATTTTTAATCCCCTTGCTCTCTCTCTGTCTCTCTGTCTCTCTCTCTCTCTGTCTCTCTCTCTGTCTCTCTCTCTGTATCTCTATGTCTCTCTCTGTCTCTGTCTCTATGTGTCTCTCTCTGTCTCTTAGTTTTGCTACTGTTTGACTTGTCCTTCTTGGTTTCCTTTCCTAATGAATCATTCATATCTTTCTCATTAACTTTACATGAATACTTGACTCTTTTGGGGCCCCATTACCTCTTTTTCTCTACACTCTCATTCTGTTAATTTTTTCCTATTTATTTTGAGAAATATTTTTCAATGACATACAAAAATTTCTAGCACAATTTTTAAAGTTCTGAGTTACAAATTTTCTCCGTCCAAACCACAACATCCCCTTTGAGAAGGCAAAAAACTTTATGTTGATGAGAAGTCATACAAAACAATGTTTCCATATTAGTGATGTTACAAAAAAACACAACAAAATAAAACAATAAAAATTTTAAAAGAGGAAAATATAAGCTTTAGCCTGCATTCAAAGTTCCTCAGTTCTCCTCTTTGGAGAGGGATAGGTTCTATCTTCATGGGCATGTTGGAAATGTCTAAGATTGTTTGATCAGAATAAAGTCTTCACAGTCGATGGTCCTCTTATTATTATGTAACATGTCCTCCTGGTTCTTCTCACTTCACATTTAATTAGTTCCTATAAGTGTTCCCAGGTTTTTTTCTGAAACCATCTTGCTCATTATTTCTTATAGCAAAAGTGAATTCCATGGCAATGATACACCAAAACTTATTTAACCAATTGAAGGGCATCTCATTGATTTTTAATTCTTTGCTGCAAAAAAAAGAGCCACTATAAATATTTTTGAAAACATATGCCTTTTTCTATCTATCTATCTATCTATCTATCTATCTATCTATCTATCTATCTATCTATCTATCTATCTATCTA
>NW_027186847.1:4285-22115 GCF_028583685.1 Petaurus breviceps papuanus | reverse complement strand
CTATCTATCTATCTATCTATCTATCTATCTATCTATCTATCTATCTACCTGTCTGTCTGTCTGTCTGTCTGTCTGTCTATCTATCTATCTATCTATCTATCTATCTATCTATCTATCTATCTATCTATCTATCTATCTATCTATATTTTATCTTTTGGGGATACAGACCTAGCAGTGATCTTTTTGGGTGAGAGTATATGGACAGTTTTATAGCCCTTTCCACATAGTTCCAAGTTGTCCTTCAGACTTATTGGGCTAAATTAAAACTCCACCAGTGGTGAAGTGTATGAAATTTTCAACATTCGCAGCAGCATTTGTCATTTTCCTTTTCTGTCATGTTGATCAATCTGATAGATGTGAAGTAGTACCTTAGAGTTGCTTTAATTTGAATTTCTCTAATCAATAATGATTTAAAGAACTTTTCATGCTACTATTGATGGTTTTGATTTGATCTTTATAAAGTTGCCTGTTCATATCCTTTGAACATTAAGCAAGTAGGAAATGGCTCTTATATTTATAAATTTGTTTTAATTCCCTGTACATTTGAAAAAATGAGCCTTCATCAGACAAACCTTTCATATTTTTCCAGTTTCCTGTTTTCCTTTTAATTTTGCCTATTGTAGTTAGGTGTGTGTCTGTGTATGTCTGTGTGCATTTTTTAAAATTTTATGTAAACAAAATTATCTGTTTTACTTCTTGCAATATTCTATCTCCCATATCAAAAGATATGATATTGTTCCATGTTGTCCTATGATATCAGCCTTTATGTCCAAATAATGTATTCATCGTACTTTAGGTATTTGTGATCAAATGTTGATCTCTTCATAAGTTCTGCAAAACCATTTTCCAGTTTTCCTAGCATTTTTATTTCACATCATATCTTCTTACCACCAAATCTTAGATCTCAGGATTTCTAAAATATTAGATTAATATGGTCAACTACTACTATGTATTATGTACCTATACCTTAGACAATAAAAATGTATTTTAATTATTACCGCTTGTAATATAGTTGTAAATCTGACATTGCTAAGCCACCTTCTTTATTTTTTCCATTAATTCTCTTGATATTCTTGACTTTATTTTTTTCTCCCAGATGAATTTTGTTACTAAAGTTTCTACCTCCATAAAATAATTATTTGGTTATTTGATTGGTATGTCACTGGATAAGAAAATTAACTTAGGTAGAATTGCTATTTTTATTATATTGACTCATTCTACCCATGAACAATTCATGTTTCTCCAATTGCTTAGATATCTATTTGTGTGAAAAGTGTTTTTTAATTGTATTCACATAATCCTTGGGTTTACCTTGGTAGATAAACTTCCAAGTAGTTAATATTGTCTGCAATTATTTTGAATGGAATTTCTCTGTCCGTCTCTTACTGTTGGATTTTGCTGGTAGCATATAGAAATATTAATGGTTTATGTGGCATGATGGTATACTTAGAAAAACCTAATTGGTCAATTAAAAAAAAAAACTACTTGGAACAATTAACAACTTCAGAAAAATTGTAGGATGTAATCTCACTCCTGGTGTTTCATCCATTTGTGCTCTGGGCCAGCCTCCACCACCATGATACAGATCTCTCCTGGTCTCCTAAGTTGTCTTGGAATGGAAAAATGTGTCACTCTGACTTTTCATTTACTCTACCTCTCCAGCATTAAATTTGAAGCATTGTTTTACGATTATTTAGTGGGGAATATATGGAGGTTTCTATTGAGTTCTTTCTCAACTCTTTGAGCATGGCTCATCCCCCAGAACCATTCTCACTCTTGATAATCACATCAATTCCCCCCAAAATTATTACATGTGCATCTTTGGCTGTACTCTCTCTGCTAAACTCAGTCATTTATTACCAGCTGCCTTTTGAATATGTACAATTGGACATTGTTGAGAAACTTCAGAATAAATATGTCCAAAACAGATCTATCATCCCTATCAAGTCCTCCCCTCTCCTAAACTTCTCTCTACTGTCAAGGATACCATTATCTTCCCATTCATTCATGTTCACCTACGTATCCAATAAGTTGTCAAATATCATATCATCTCTCTCTAGTCTTTTCTATTTTACTTTTTCAAAAATGCATCTTGGGATCAGAGAAGACAGAACAGAGATTTCCACTACTGTAATGTAATCAAGAGACATGTCCTAAAGAGTGTCCTCACATCCCCACCTGAAGTTCAGGCATCAAAATTAAAAGTGCTTCATTTCCAGACAAAGATAATTTTCTAGAGATACCGCTTCTTAGAAACCACTCCCTAAATATATACCTTTGAAATGAAAGGTCCATATAAACAAAGCCTTAGATTCAAAGGAATATTACTCATTAATAAGCAGAAAGGGATTCCCAATCTATCAAGAAAAAAATGTTTAAATGCTTTCTTTTAAAAAAGAAATGTTTCTTTGGTTGATTTCACAGAGCAATACAATTCAGCAGCTCTAAGGAACTGCAAAGACTGACTTAATTGCTTCAGAAATAAATGTTTCCTCCTAACCTTAGGGTTTCACATAAAGGAAAAGTGCTGGGGGAACAGAAGAAGCTAAAAGCATGAAGGATAAAGGACTGGGCAGATTTAATTAAAACAAAGGAGACAAAACTGATACATTACGTTGAGTGCTCATTAGACTTTACCCTACAGGGATGACCCGTTTTATATAGCTGGAGCTCACTTTCTTCATTTCATCCCTTCTCTTATTTGGATTAAATGGTTCCTTAGGAGCTCCAGAGTTTTAAAAATACACACATCATCACTGCAATGATTTTTTTTCTAATATTTGTAAAACACCATCTGTACTAGGCACTGTACATATCATAGAAAAAGACATATTATGCTGACTCTGAATCAAATTCTGTATGTAGCACAGAGCTGTTCTTCATTTTGGCTGCACTCCCTGCTCTCCAATGAGAAAGCATTTGCCAAATATCTCTTTCCATCAATTTTTCTCCTTGTTTTATGGGTTATGCGTTGTCATTAGAAGAATGTTTTGTATACACACAAGAGAGGGTGGAAAGCAAAAAGGAAGCCAAGAGGAAGACAGAGGATGAAATGAGAAAATTGTGCAAAAAAGTAAACACACTTGAGTATCTTTGTATTTGATTTTTAAAGTGTGTATGTTTAAGCACACCATTGTCCTACTGCTCATACTATCATTTCCTTGTTTAAAGTGATATTTGTTCTTCTGTATGTTTTAAATTGATTTTAGGGGCTTTTGATGTTATATCACACGTTTCCTGTTCTCCCAGAGACCCCCGCCCCATTCACATCCACAAACATTTATTAAGAGCTTGTTATGTTTTGGTACTATGCTGGGATCACAAATATAAGCTACAAGGAAGATAGTCCCTGTTTTTAAAGAGCTTGCATACCACAAAGAGAAAGATAATACCTTAAAGAAAACTGAAAATCCAAGGGGTAAATGGTGGGAAAGCCCAAAACTTCCAAAGTGCATTCTGGAGAGGAATGAAGATACCACTGACTGAGGTTATTTACTTGAAATAAAATCACTAGGAGAACCATAACAACTAGCGGAAAGTCCTTTAGAGGCAGAGTCTGTATTTTCATTGTGACCAGTGAGGAGCAGATTGAATTTCTACTGTGCTGGATCTTTTGAGCAAATCACTTAGTTTGCATCTCTGCTATAATTCACCCATTTTTTCTGTTACTTACTCTGTCTTCACTTCACGGAGTCTTACTCTGCTCTTCACTTCATCTTTATTCTGCCTCCCAGTATTGGTAATAAAAATGTTTTTGAAGTCCAAAAAAAAAAAGAAGAGAATGATTTAAGCAAACCAATCAAGAGACTCAAAAAAAGTCTTTCATTATTTACAATATTCAACACACATGGAAAATTGTCCTACAAAAGAGGGACTAGTATATCTTTTCACATCTCTTTAAAATATATGAAGGTTGTTCTTTACAATTCTATACTTATCTTTAATTGTTGTTTTCTTGTGCTAATTGTGTTTTTTTCTATTTATGCTTTATGATTTTTGTTATGTAACTTTACTTAGTCATTTTTTGCAGATGACTCAAAGCTGAAAGGCATCATTAATATGTTTGATGACAGAGTCAAGACTCAGATCTCAATAGACCATAAAAGTTGTCTGAATTTAATAAAGTGATATTTATTAAAAGCACATGTAAACTGTTACACTTTATTTCAAAGCATTACTTGTCTAAGTAAAGGATGGATAGAGAAAAGTTAACGTGGGAAAAACAAACTGTGGTTGGAGTTAACTGAAAGGTATGAATATTGAGAATGTGTAAGTATAAATGTAACCCCCAAGTCCTGTTATGTTAAGCTATCATTTAATGTGTATTTAGTCTGATATAATAAAAACATAGTGTATAGAGGATTCTATCATTATGAATATCTGGGAAAGGAACTGCCGAGGAACAATGACCTATCAGAGATTGAGAGGTAGAGGGACCTTGGAGTTCACAAAGTCCAACCACTCTGATTGTATAGAGAAGGAACTGACACACAGAAAGTTTAAGTGACCGAGCCAGGGACAAGCAAATAGTAGGTAGAAGACATAGCATATCATCTGTTTCTAAATTCAGTGTTCCTTCATTTGAACTGCACTGCTATCTTTGAATTAGTTCAAGTATTAAACCAGAGGAGAGCATACTGTGTTGTCTTCAAAAAATTTAGAAGACTTTTTAAAAAATTCACAGGAAAAAGGCCCCAGTTTTCAATAGCAATACCCTATTGACACTATTATATGGTTATGATACGTGAAATCTAACAATACACAAAGAATTGATGTGACTATCGCACGGAGAATAATTTAAAGGTGCCTGGTGAGTGTGAGAAAGATAGGACAAAGAACAAATGAGGAAAAAAGAACAACTAAAAGATGTCAAGGAAATATATAATAGAAAAAGGATAGTCAGATGATGAGGGTGAAAAATGACAGATGGAGAATTTGTGTATTCCATTGGTTTCCTTGTTATGTCAGCAAAAAGGAAGGCAGCCTCTGCATCATTGGGTAGATCCCAGTTACGAAATTTCTGGGAGGACATAAACGAGAGTCATATAGCATGGGTAGGAGTAGATGAATTGCAGGCTCCATTCTTGGGGGAAAAAAAACATCTACATCAATGGAATCATAGGTCAATTTGAACATTTCAGTGTTCAGAATAAGAGAATTGATATTATCACCTTCCCATGTCTTGGTCAAACCACATCTGGAGTATCATATTAAATCCTGGTCACCATATTTTAAGAAGGAAGTTGTCAAGTAGAATTTCATGCAGGAGAAGGCAAAAAAGATTCTGTGAATTCCAAAAATCAAGCATTATGAAAATCCTTTGAAAGGATGCATTGTATAAAAGAGAAAACTTAAGGAAGACATGATTTCCATCTTCAAATATCTTAATAAAAATATCCCGTTGCTAACATATTAACAAACACATATGTACAATAACTAACATTTAACATCCTAAGGTTGACACAATACTTTCCTTTGAACAACATCATGAGATAGGCAATACAGCTATCATTTCTCTAAAACATACATACATGCATACATATATAATGTATATATGAATATATACAGATGTTTACATATGTATATATAAATATAATTTCCTTAATATGCAAAAATCATATAGGTAGTTATCATTTCCTCATACTGTATAGATATTTGTATGTGTGCAAGCCTGCACACACACTATATATATTTTTTTTTTAACATAAAGTTAAAGCCCTAAATTTTAGAAATTGACCTTTCTTAGCTTCAATGAATTCAGATTCATTCACAATTGTTCAGATTGTCCAAATATCCTTTGTGATATAAGGAAATTTCCTCACCCAGGAGCTCCCTCTATTGGAAAAAACTAGAATACTGAACAAAAAAACAAGGAATTTAAGGTAGTATATTAGCAACTCGACGTTTCAGTGTTGGAGTGAACAGAGGTTGGAAATGCTTCCCCTGAGTAATTATATCTATTCCCATTGAGTCCTCAAAGAGAGTTTAGATAAGTGAGATTTTAGCCTTTGCCCAGGTTAGCTTGGATCCTAGTGGGCTCATCTCTATGCTGTAGACTCTGCAGCAAGAATCTTCAAATCCAATAGCAAAAGATCCCAAGTCATCCTGGTTCATAGCAAACAACTACAAAAAGCAAACACTGGCAGCCAGTTGGCAAATGATAAGAAGTGATTAGCTAAAGTGCCAGGAGATATTTCAACTCTAAGAGCTGTGAAACCTGCTGCTATTTGAAGCAGCTGCTCTGTGTGCAGAGACTGAAGTGCTGCCAGAAACCTGAGCCTACCAGTTCAGGAATCCTAGGCTCTATCCTTTTTCTCTACCATTGGCCCAGGTTAAGGAACTTCATAGAGTCTCTCTGATGCCCACTTGGCCTCTTTAGTACTGCAAGCTAAGTTGGGCTCTTTCTCTTGCTGGCAGCACAGTTTAGGTACAAAATTGAGAGAACTGGATTTGGAGCTCAGAGCATCTGGATTAAAGTGCTGGTTTGGGTATCTATCATACTATATGACCTTGTGAAAGTCACTTGTACTGTACAGGCTTCAATTTCATCATTTATGAACTGTGGAAGTTGTAGTGTATGATGCCTATATTCAAAAGCTGATTCATGAACAAGAATTTTTAAGAGCCTGCCATGTGCCAGGAACTGTGCTAGACAATCCTGAGATGAATGCAAAATGTCCTTTGGTAAGTGGATGGAGTCAAGTTCAAAATTCGTGGAAGAAAAATTAGAAAGCAAGCATATTGATTCCAGAAGTTAGTAAGGATACAATGGGGGAAAACAGTTACAATGGGTAACTGGAGATTTTGATTCTATTCTCAAATTTTCTACTTCTTAGTTTTATGTTAATGGTAAAGTTATTTATATTCTTTGCACCTCAGTTCCATCCTCTCTATAAATTTATGGTATTTTGTTTGAGAATCTCATTTGTAGCTCAAGTTATGTTTTCTTCCTTACCCTACAGAACTATTGCTCTCTGCATATCCCCTTGATACCTGGTGGAAGGTCCTTTATAACATCCCCTAGCTCCTGCCCCCCCCACCCCCACAGATATTTCTATCTGGTCAGCACCTCATTCCCTTTCCCATCCTCCACTTCCCTAGCAAAACCTATAATGTTTGCTATTCCTTTACATCTTTCCTTTCCATTAGTTATGTCTTGGGTTAATAAAATTTAGAGGTAAAAGACCTCTTGGCAATCAATCCCTAATGCAGCCTTTCAACTCTGTCAAACGAGACAGTTACAATGGAAGGGAAGGAACTATGGTATACATAGAAAAACAGAAAATGGCGATGCTTTTGAAGTCAAGGAGGAAATGAGCATCAACATGTAAAGTGTAGTCATAAGTGACAATGCTAAACAATGGTCACTAAGAATCACTGTTGACATAAAGGGAAAAATGCTTCACCTTTTCTGTATTTGTCCTTATATTATTTTTACTATTTAAATCTAACAGATGTCTTTCACAACTCTCAAGTTTTATATGACGTTAAACAAATAGACAGGGTTTATGTGACATGAGAGTAAGAGCATTGAGTCTAAAGCTGTAGCCAAACCAGTAGCCCAGGTTTTAGTCAACCTGATCAATAATTTATCAATATGAAGCATGTAGTAAGCAATATTATATGCTAGACTAGTTCTGCTTCTTCTATTAAGAGATATATAGAATTAGGTAAGTCATCTTACTCCATTGGCTTTCATTTTCACCACCTTTCAAATGAGTAGGTTGAACTAAACAGTGAATAAGTAAGATCCCACACAGTTCAAATATACTCTGTATAGTTAGTAGAATGAGAATTTTAAGGTTTTAGTAGGATATTTAATTTCACATAAACAGACAGAAAAATAGAATGCAAAAATTACATTTTTACATGAAGGGTATCCGCAAAATTTCTTTGGATCACAATATTAGAAATAATTTTAGATCAGGAAGAGCTCTTACAAGTGACCTAGTTCACAAGAGTGAAAAGTTAAACGACTAATTTGGACAAGGTCAAACAGTATTAAGAGTCAGTCAAGGGGCGGAGCCAAGATGGCGAGGTAGAAACATGACCTCCCTGTAGCTCTGGCTTCCACCTTCCACAATCCATGTAAAAAGAGAACTCTAAACAAACTTTGGAGCTGCAGAACCCACTGAGGAGAGCCTGGAAGGCTGGCAGGAATCCAGCACAATGCTCTGGGAGCACAGGCCAGCACCCTGCTATCCCCACCCACTCCCATGCCGAAGGTGGGCCTCACTAGCCGCCAGACAGAGGGACTCCAGATCAGCAGTAGCTGTGGGCGTTTCCAGATGTATCAACACATAGATGCAAAGGACAAAGTGAGAGGTTAGTGCAGTCTGCACTTTGGGACCCAGCCACTAAAATGCCAGCACAACCATGCAGCCCCATATGGCAGCTTCAGCTCCTGGACTGCAGAGTGTAGGGGCATTAAGCACCAGTATGAGGGGAAATCGCTCTAGCTTTAACCTGCTTGGATCTGGATTGCAGTCTAGGGTGGAGGTCCTGGGGTGTGTGTCCAGCATGCCAGAGCATGTGGAGACCTCAGAGAGGGTACCCATCTAATACCTCTGGCAGCTGAGAAAACCCCAGGATTTGGGATGAAAGCTCCCCATCTGGTGGCAGAGTCCTACTGTGGCAAAAAGTCCAGGGGTCAAGTGACTGAGGGGCGACATGACCAGGCAAGGGAAACAAAGCAGACAGAAGATTCCAGCATTACACTCCTATTTCGGGGACAAAAAGGAGTAAAGCATGGAGCAGGAGGAAGAAAGTGAAGTCAGAACTCCTGCACCAAAAGCTTCAAAGGAAAATACAAGCTGGTTATAGGACATAGAGGACCTTAAGAAGCAGATAAGATAAATGGAGGAAAATTGGAAAGAGAAATGAGAACAATGAAAGAAAATTATGAAATGAGAGTCAACAGACTACTGAGGAAAATTATACGTTAAAAAACAGACTGACTCAAATGGCAAAAGAGGCTCAAAAAGGCAATGAGGAGGAGACTGCCTTAAAAAGTCAAATTTGCCAGATGGAAAAGGAATCTTGAAAACTCAATGAGAAAAATCAATGCTTCATGATTAGGTAGGAGCAAATGCAAGCTAATGATTTTATGAGAAATAAAGATGCTGTTAAACAGATCGAAACAAATGCAAGAACAGAAGGCCATGTGAAATATCTCATGGGAAAAACCACTGACCTGGAAAATAGATCCAAGAGAGAGAATTTAAAAATTATTGGACTACCTGAAAGCCATGACCAAAGTAAGAACCTAGAAATCATTCTCCAGGAAGTTCTCAAAGAAAACTGCCCGGATGTTTTATTACCAGAGGGCAAAATAGAGGTTGAAAGAATCCACGGATCACCTCCTGATAAAGATGCCAAAAAGCAAACTCCTAGGAATATTATAGCCAGGTTCCAGAATTCCCAGATTAAGGAGAGAATATTACAAGTAGCCAGGAAGAAACTATTTGAATATTGTGGGAACACCATCAGGATAACCCAGGATCTGGCAGCTTCTACATTGAGGGATTGAAGGGCTTGGAATAAGATATTCCGGAGGTGAAAGGAGCTGGGATTAAAACCAAGAGTCACCTACCTAGAAAAACTGAGTATCATCTTGCAGGGGAAAATATGGTCATTCAGTGGAATAGAGGACTTTCAAACATTCTTGGTGAAAAAAACAGAGTTGAATAGAAAATTTAATATTCAGATACAAGAAGCAAGAGAAACATGAGATGGTAAACAGGGAAAAGAAATCATAAGGAACTTATCAAAGTAGAACTATTAACATTCCTACATGGAAAAATGATAATTGTAATTTATGAAACTTTTCTCAGTAGTTGAAGGGAATAGAAGTAGAAAAATATATATATATGTCTATATATGAGGGTATATGGGCATATGAATACATATGTGAATGTGTGTATATGTGTTTACAGGTATACCTAGAGGGCACAGGACCAATTTAACAGAAGGGATGATACTTAAAAGGTGAAATTAAGAGGTGAGAGAGGAATATAATGAGAGGAGATGGGGAGAGACAGGTTTTGGTAAACTATCTCATACAGAAGAGGGAAGAGAAAATGGTTACAATGGAGGGGAAGAATAGGAATGGGTCAACCTTATTCCCATTGAATTTGGCTTGAGGAGGGAATAAAATACACACTAAATAGGGTATCTCACCCTCCAGTAGAGTAGGGGGGAAGGAGATGAGAGGGGGGATGATGGAAGGGAGGGCAGGCTGAGGGGGAGGGAAATCGGAAGCACCCATTTTTGCAAAGGGACAGGATCAAAGTAGAGAATAGAACAAGTGGGAGGTGGGATAGGAGGGAGGGAAATATAGTCAGTCTTTTACAATATATCTACTATGTTATTGTTTTGCATCAGCCACACATGTACAACCTATACTGAACTGCTTATCTTCCCAGTAAGGGTGGGTGACAAGGAAGGTAATGAATGAATCTGGAATTCAAAGTTTTAAAATCAAATATTCAAATACATATATATATATATATATATATATATATGTGTGTGTGTGTGTGTATGCATATATATATACAATTATTAATACCATTTTAAATGTAATTGGGAAATAAGATATACAGGCACTGAGGCATAGTGATCCACTGGAAAATCAAAGGTGGTATGGGAGAAAATATGGGAGAGAGCAGATTGGAGGAGAGATATCCTTTTGGACTGCTATTTTGGGGCAGAGGGTAGGGGAAAAACAGTGAGAAAATTTGTAACTCAGAATCTGACTGTAAGGAATGATGTAAATCAGAAGTTAATAAAGCATTAAAAAAAAAGTCAGTCAAGGTGTGAACTCATGTCTCTTAATTGGAAACAGCACTCTTTTCAGTACAACATAAAAAAGCAAACAAAAACAAAACAAAACAAAAATGTTTAGCAGACCTAATATAATAGATACCAAATTGTTGTTGTTCAGTCATTTCAGCTATGTCTGACTCTGCATGACCTCATTTGGGGTTTTCTTATCAAAGATATTGGAGTGGTTTGCCATTTTACAAATGAGGAAACAGGCAAACAGGGATAAATGACTTGCCTAGGATCATAAAGCTAGTAAGTATCTGAGACCAGATTTTAATTCAGAAATAGGTGTTTTACTGACTCAAGGCCAGGCACTCTATCATCTATACTGTCTAGTTGTCCAAGATATAAAATAACTTTCTCTTATACTGTGGTTCCACAGCTGGAGTTAAAGGTTCCCATTATCTTGCTTATGAATCTTTCTTCTTTGTAATATTGGATAAAAATAATGGATTACTTTCTTGTTTTCTTATCTTCACCCTTTCTGAGTTTATTGACATAGCAGATCTACAATAGAGATGCTAAAGAATTCCAAAAAAATTCCTTTATTGCATTAACTCCTGAAATATATCTTGCTGATGTACCTATATACCTTATCTGCATGTGTGTTTCACTTTTTCAATTTTGTTTTAACCATTTAAAATAGCATTGCAGGAAGAGAAAAAAAAACAATTTCTGATGTATTCTGATCAACTTGGATCCCAGTGAAAAGAAAATAAACACAGATTTATACAAAACATATTTACACTCTTCTAAATGTTTGAGCATTCAGTGAAATATATTAGGGATTGAATTCAGTGGTTATTTTGAAGTCATATGAAAGAACAAAATGAGGCACTATGCAAAGTATAACACTTACTGGAATAATGAGGCTCTGCACAACTATAGTGGGTCCTGGTCAATGTGAAATTTTTCATTGATTGGAACCACTATTTTTTTTCCTCTTCTATCCCTAGAGTCTAGATGAGGTTAATATGCCCCTATTTACTACAAACATAAATTGACGGTGATTTTTTCCCACATCTCGAATGGAGAGAATGGGGAAAAATTATGTGAAGTCTTTCAAAATACTCTGATCAAGATGCTAATGAATAATGAAGTGGGGAAAAAGTAGGTTTAAAGTCAAACTTTCAGAATAGTCAATTGTAAAACATGTAAGAAATAGATTTACTGACCTTTTCAGAACTTGAATAATTAGCAGTATCAGTACTTGAAGACAAGAATCAGTGACCTATGGACCAATAGCTATTCAAAGAGATTCCTATAATAAATAACCATCAGTATCACAGATGTATCATTTTTGAGCCGTAAAGAGACTAAATCACAAAGTTTTAGATGTAGAAGTCAACATTGGAGACATTTTAGTGTAACCCTACTTACAATATGAGTTTCCTACATATTGCCCCTCTATTAAATCTCTGGCATGAGATCATAAGCACTCTTTGAGAATTTCCAAGGAACCTGCTACTTTCAGAGGCATTACATTCCACTTCTAGACAACCCTACTTACTTAGCACTTCTTGTTTTTATTGAACAAAAATATGACTCCCTGTAACTTTCTTTCTCTTGGCCTACTTCTGCCCTCTAGAGTTAAGTAAAAACTCTTCTACATGTCAACTTTACAGATACTTAAATCAATGATCACATTTACTCTTTCTTCTCTTTTATAGGATAAACAACCAGAGCTAATTCAACAAAATCTCATATGACATAGTTTAATATTCCTCACCATTTCAAATATTTTCATTCTTATATAATCAATTCTATCAATAACATTCGTAAAATATGGTAGCCAAAATAAATACAATAAATAAAATGTGGCCTTACCAGGACCCAGAGTAGGAAGACCATCACTACCACTATTCAGGAAACTACAATTATTGTAATGGATCCTAACAAGTCATTAGTATTTTTAACCTCTACTTCATAGACTTTACTTATAATAGGGGTCTGTGAGATTTTGGGGGAGGGCTAGCGCTTCTCATGTGAGGACACACCAAGACCTTTTCAAGGCTGCTCAGACACCTTTGTTGTTCACTTTCACTCAACTCTCAAGTGTGGCTCCAAGAACCTATAGAATGTGCAGCAGCCAAACCCCAGTAAATAGCCTCAGCAGATGGGCTAAATTAGGGTGAGGGTTGACGAGTCCCAAATCCATCAGTGAGCAAGGGGAAAGTTAAACACAAAGTATATGAAGACTTTCCCCTGTAGAATGGGTGAACGAGAACAATTTTTTCCAATGGCCATGAATGTAGCTGAAGCAGGTATTGTGGAGTGCTTAAAACTGCTTTAGGCATCACAGATGCCAAGGTCATCTACTTCACTCTGGGCCATCACCAATCATATTAACTTTTGTTCTTCCACTAGACTTTGATGTCTCAAGGAAGATAGAGTGAGGCTGATGATTTTGAGCCACTCTTTCTTATTTAAATCAAACTAAAGTTAAAGTGTCATTCATGAAATTATTAGTTTTCTTTGAAAATGAAGGACTATAACAAGAGTAACTTATAACAGATATAAATTCTTAATAATCCTAGTTCTTTTCTATTTGTAGTCACATACCATTTATCTTATACTTCTTTGGTTGATTTTTGAACCCTAGTTTAACACTTTACATTTATTCTAGTTAAATGTAATATTATAAAGCAGGAAGGAATTATAGATAGAAAACTAGACTCAAAGTCAAGAAGATCTAGGTTGAAGTCACAACTTTGGTAGTTAGATACTGAATATGTAACCCTGGGTCAGTCTCACCTTCTCAATACTCTCAGCTGCTAAACTTGCATGTGGTAGAAAAGATGCCAATGTGGTTTATTTGAAGAAATTTCCTCATATGAGCTGCCTTCACCAATGACATCACAATTCTAGTCTCTATCTCTGAACTTTATCTTATATCAGATTTATATTTATCCCAGCCTTCTGAGATGATTTTAAATTTCAATTGTGTTCATATAACATATAAACAATATATAAACTATATAATCACGTTTAATAACTCATCTTTGTTTTTTACATTTATTGATCCTGTTTGAACAAAGTTAAGTCAGTAACCTGAAGTATTCAAGAACAATTCTGACCTGTAGCCTTCTAGAACAACCCCCTGTCCAAGATAACATAAAGACATTTAAGGAATCTCATTTGGGCCAATTTGTTCAACACGTTTCTCTCACATTGCAGCATGATGGCATCATGGCTAGAGGGTTAGATGTGGAGTTGGATAGAACTTAGTTTAAATCTGGCCTCAGACACTTATTCGCTGTCTGACTAACACTGGATAAGTCACTTAACCTTTCTCTGACTCTATTTCCTCTGTAAAATAGAGTAAAAAAATTGTAAAATAGAGATAATAATAACACCTTCTTCTTGGGTTGATATAAGGATCAAATGTGTTAATAGCTATAAAACACTTGACACAGTGTCTGGCACAAAGTTAGTATTTAATAAACATGTGATTGGTTTCCTTCTTTTCCCTACATTACTCTCCATTCCTAGTTTTCATTTTTTTTTCTATAAGGTTATAAAAAGAGATTGTCAAAAGCCTCGCTGAAATGCGAATGTTTTATATTGGCCACATTTCCTACCAGTTTAATACTATCATGTACTGCAAAAGTTCTCATAAATTTTTCAAGTTCTGATATTGGTGTTAACTAAGAAAACTATCCAATTCAAGTCAATGTTATTGGGCTATTGGAAAGACACTAGGTAGAAATTTGTTTTTAAATTTTTAGTGGGGATGATTTTATCTGCAATTTCTATTTGTGATTATTATTCTGATTCTTACCTCTCCCAGCCTCTGATACTATTGATGTCTTTTTTCTCCTTGATAATCGCTAGTCTTTAAGCATTCTACTCTTCCCCCGTTCTCTTTCTATGTCTGACCACTCCTCAATCTCCTTTGCTATATCTTCATTCATGCAATGTCCACTAACCCTTAGTAAATCAAAGGTCTCTTTCCTGAACACTCTTCTCTTCCTCCAATTTTCTCACTCCATGGCCTTGTTAAATCCTATGGATTCAGTTATGATCTGTTTGCAAATGATTTTCAAATCTATTTATCCAGCATCAATCTCTCTGTTGAGCTTCAGTTTTTCATCACCAACTGCCTATCAGACATCTCGAACTGTATATCCAGGAAACCTCTTAAAATCAATATGACCAAATCTAAACTGATTACCTTTCCCCCTAAATCTTCCTCTCTTTGAAATTTCTCTATTACAGTTGAGGAAAACCTCCATATTCCTGGACCTCCACTTTGCACCTTAGATGTCATCCTCAACTCCTCACTCTCCTCAAATCCAATCTGTTGCCAAGGCCTATTGACTAACATTCCAAGCTCTCACGGATATGCTCCCTTCTCTATTCTTATGCTGGTACATGCCTTCTTTACATCATTTCTGGACTATTGCAATAGACCGCTGGTTGGTCTATGTACTACATGTCTTTTCCCCATGCCAGTCCAGTTTCGATTCAGCCATTAAAGTGATTTTCCTAAAGCACAGTTCCAACCATATCACTGCCTCTTATGAATAAAATTCAGTCACTCCCTATGACCTCTAGCATCAAATACAAATTCTTCAGGATTTCAAATACCTTTGTAATTTAGCTTTCATCTACTGTACTTGTCTTCTACATCATACTTTTCAATACAGTAACACTGGTCACCTGGCTGTCCTTCAAACAAGTCAATCCATATCACAGCTCTAGCTGCTCCCCACACCTAAAGTACTCTCTCTACTCATCTCCAACTCATGGTCACAATGGATTCCATAAAGTGCCAGCTTAAAATCTCATAATTAACAGAAATTCTTTCCCAATCTCTCTTAATTTCTATTGCGTTTTTTTAAAGAAAAAATATATATTAAAAATCTAATGATTTTCTTCTCAATTATTCCCTAGTTATACTGCACATAGCTTATTTCTACAAAGTTGTGTACATGTTGTCTCCCACACTAGACTGTGAACTTTTCAAGAACAAGGATTGTTATTTGCCCCTTTTTTATCCCCAATGTGCATCTGATACATATTAATAATAAGAACTTAATAACTACTTATTGATTAACTCAATGTCCAAATACACAGCACAAAAAGAAAATATTTTGGCAAAGATGGCGCAGTAGAAACACAACCTTCCTGCAGCTCCAGCTTTCACCTTTCCCAATCCATGTAAAAAGGAAACTCTAAACAAACTTTGGAGCTGCAGAACCCACAAAATGATAGAGAGAAGCTAACATCCCGATGAGGACAGCCCAGCAGGACAGAAGGAATCGGCCAGCACAGCTCTCTGGAAGCCAAGCCAAGCACCACACCTAGGCTTTAGCCCCAGGGCTGGCCTGACAAGCCACCATGGCCAGAGGGACTCCAGATCAGCAGCAGCTGTGGGAATTTCCAGATTTATCAACACACAGATGCAAAGGACAAAGTGAGAGGTCAGTGCAGTCTGGAATTTGGGACCAGTAAGTGGGAGTGCCTAGCTTTAGCCCCCTGAGGTGAGAAGCCACTAATGTGCCAGCACAGCCAGTGAGCGCCACTTGGCAGCTTCAGCTCCTGGACTGCAGAGTGTAGGGGCATTAAGCACCAGTATGAGGGGTAATCGCTCTTGCTTTAATCTGCTTGGATCTGGATTACAGTCTAAGGTGGAGGTCCTGAGGCATATGTCCAGCTTACCAGAGCATGTAGGGACCTCAGAGAGGGTACCCATCTAATACCTCCTGCAACTGAGAAAACCCCAGCATGTGAGACAAAAGCTCCCCTGTCTGGTGGCAGAGTCCTACTGTGACAAAAAGCCCAGGGGTAAAGTGACTGAAGGGCGACATGACCAGGCAAAGGAAACAAAGCAGACAGAAGATTCCAGCATTACACTCCTATTTTGGGGACAAAAAGGAGTAAAGCATGGAACAGGGGGAAGACAGTGAAGTCAGAACTCCTGCACCAAAAGCTTCAATGGAAAATACAAGCTGGTTATAGGACATAGAGGACCTTAAGAAGCAGATAAGATAAGTGGAGGAAAATTGAAAAGAGAAATGAGAACAATGAAAGAAAACTATGAAATGAGAGTCAACAGACTACTGAGGAAAATAATACTTTAAAAAAAACTGACTCAAATGGAAAAAGAGGCTCAAAAAGGCAATGAAGAGGAGAATGCCTTAAAAAGTCAAATTTGCCAGATGGAAAAAGAATCTCAAAAACTCAATGAGGAGAATCATTGCTTCATGATTAGGTTGGAGCAAATGGAAGCTAATGACTTTATGAGAAATAAAGATGCTGTTAATCAGATCCAAACAAATGAAAGAATAGAAGGCATCATGAAATATCTCATGGGAAAAACCACTGACTTGGAAAATAGATCCAGGGGAGAGAATTTAAAAATTATTGGACTACCTGAAAGCCATGATCAAAGTAAGAACCTAGAAATCATCCTCCAGGAAGTTCTCAAAGAAAACTGCCCTGATGTTTTAGAATCGGAGGGCAAAATAGTGGTTGAAAGAATCTACCAATCACCTCCAGAAAAAGATCCCAAAAAGAAAACCTAGGAATATTATAACCAGGTTCCTAAATTCCCTGATTAAGGACAGAATATTACAAGCAGCCAGGAAGAAACTATTTGAATATTGTGGAAACACAATCAGGGTAATCCAGGACCTGACAGCTTCTACACTGAGGGATCGCATATGATATTCCGGAGGTGAAAGGAGCTGGAATTAAAACCAAGAGTCACCTACCCAGCAAAACTGAGTATCATGTTGCAGGGGAAAATATGTTCATTCAGTGGAATAGAGGACTTTCAAGTATTCTTGCTGAAAAAAACCAGAGTTGAGCAGAAAATTTGACATTTAGATTCAACAAGCATGAGAAGCTAAACAGGGAAAAGAAATTCTAAGGAACTTATCAAAGTTGAACAATTAGCATTCCTACATGGAAAAACAATAATTGTAACTTAATGAAACTTTTCTCAGTAGTTGAAGGGAATAGAAATGTATATATATATATATATATATATATATATATA
>NW_027186847.1:0-4185 GCF_028583685.1 Petaurus breviceps papuanus | reverse complement strand
ATATATATATATATATATATATATATATATATATATATATATATATGAGGGTATATGGGCATGTGAATACATATGTGAATGTGTGTATATATGTTTACCAGTATACATAGATAGAGGGCACAGGACCAATTTAATAGGAAGGGATGATACTTAAAGGTGAAATTAAGAAGTGAGAGAGGAATATAATGAGAGGAGATGGGGAGAGACAGAATGGGGCAAATTATCTCATCCAGAAGGGGCAAGGGGCAATGGTTAGAATGGAGGGGAAGAATAGGAAGGCAAAAGGGAATGGGTCAAACTTATTCCCATTGAATTTAGCATGAGGAGGGAATGAAATCCACACTAAATAGGGTATCTCACCCTACAGGACAGTAAGGGGGGAATGAGATGAGAGGGGAAATGATGGAAGGGGGACAGGCTGGGGGGGGGAGGGAAGTTGGAAGCACCCACTTTTGAAAAGGGATGTGATCAAAGAAGAGAAAAGACCAAGTGGGAGGTGGGATATAAGGGAGGGAAATATAGTCAGTCTTTTACAATATATCTACTATGTTACTGTTTTGCATTAACCACACGTACATCGTATACTGAACTGCTTATCTTCCCAGTTAGGGTAGGTGACAAGGGAGGAAGGGTATGAATCTGGAATTCAAAATTTTAAAATCAAATATTCAAATATGTATATATATATATATATATATATATATATGTGTGTGTGTGTGTGTGTGTGCTATTATCAATACTATTTTACATGTAGTTGGTAAATAAGATATACAGGCACTGGCGCATAGAGATCCACTGGAAATTCGAAAGGGGTATGGGAGAAAATATGGGAGAAAGCAGATTGGGGGATATCCTGTGAGACTGCTCTTTTGGGGGGGGGTGAGTGGGGAAAAAATAGGGAGAAAATTTGTAACTCAATATCTAGCGGAAATGAATGATGTAAATCAGAAATTAATAAAGCATTGGGAAAAAAAGAAAATATTTTTATTCTGTGTCCCCTTCTTGAAATCCTTGGGCATTATAATCATTGCCCTTGTTTTTCTTCCTTATTTTCAGAGAGAATAAATATGGACCCAATTTTATTTTAGCTCCAAATCATCTTGCACAGTCTTTTCATATTTCTTCATGTGCTTCATATTTACCTTTTTTTAGGTGCTACAATATTTAATCACAATAACTTAGCATAATTTATTTAGCAGTTTTCTACTTGGTGGGCAGAGAAATTCCTTTTCCTCTTTTTAAGAATAAAGGAGATATGTAATTATCTTGCTTTCCAAAATATTCATGTGAACTCAATTTACACCAATCACCATGTTTCTCATTATAGAATATAAACTTAATGAGGCCAGAATTGTTAAATTTTTTTGGTCTTCGTCCCCAGGCTAGCAAAGTCCTTTAAACTTTGTATTAACTTAAAAAAAAGACAATGTTCTGGATCAAATGCCAGATTGTATTCATCCCCAGATATCTACCAAAATGATATTACATCTATTTTTTTCCTCAATAGTTTTGTAGGTCTGAGATGTTCTTAGGAATGTCTTGCCTTTGTATGTCTGATTTTTAAGTCATTTCAGGATGGTTTCATGTGATTATTAACCATTGTTACAATTTTATCCATAAGAAATAA
Organism: Petaurus breviceps papuanus; assembly: GCF_028583685.1. NCBI lineage: Eukaryota > Metazoa > Chordata > Mammalia > Diprotodontia > Petauridae > Petaurus > Petaurus breviceps. Next base: position 2,558 of record NW_027186847.1, on the reverse strand, counting down.
TCTATTTATGGCCTTTGCACATTGTTAATTTTGATATGCATATTTTTTGTTGTTTTTAAAGATATATCTAATTTTCTTATTATTCCTCAGTATTCAAAATTATTCACCATCGTTCATTTAATTTTTTACATACATTTCTGAGATTTTTCTTTATGAATTTCGATGCAGGGTTAATGGTGATGTATTTAACATTATCATTGTCCCACTTGGTAAAGAATCGTTTGCATGATAGGATATCCTTTGTTATCTCTAAGAATGCATTTTGTTTGGGCTTCAGCTTTGTCTGATGTGATAAGTGCTGCTCTAGGTTTTCATGAAAAGAATGTTAGCAATAACATCCAACATTTCTATGCAATACTTTAAAATTTTAAAACACTATATAGACTTTACTCCACCTGATCCTCACACTACTCCTATGAGATAGGTGCCATTGTTATCCTAGTTTTTATGGACAAGGAAACTAAGGCTCATAAAGGCCTCTGGGTCATACAGCTAATAAATATCTAAAACAAGATTCAATGGTAACTCTTTCTGCCTCCTGACCTATGACATGATCACTTTGATTCTAAGGGTAGTTCACATTTAAATCAGCACGAGTAGTTTATAAAATTCTCTCCTGACACCAGCTCTGTGAAGCAGCTATTATAAAGATGATCATTTTTGCTTTAGAGATAATCAGAGAGGTCACTAGAGGTAAATCATTCTTCCAAAGTAAATGAAGCAAATGTCCAAAACAAAGTTCTTGAATATGGTAAATTTTAGAGAAATCTTTCATCTAGAATCTATTTTTATCTTTCTACATTCAATCTGGTTGAAAGTGGATCAGGGTAAAGGGAAAAGATACAACATCAATTTTCAATCTGTTGAATCTGAGATTTAGCTATCTTTGTAGACCTTTGGAAACTTGGATTTAACTAGGTAGGCTAACACTCGTGTAGTGGAAAGGCTAATGAACCCCAAATCAGAATGCCTTATTTGGAATCCCTGTTCTCCTGATACTTGTGCCATTATGGGCAAGTAACCTAATTTCTCTGAGCCTTAATTTCCTTCTCTGTAAAGTGATATCTTTGTTTTAAATAATCCTTAAGATGACTTCAGATATTAACAATTTTTTTTATTTAAAAATCTCCAGATCAAAGTGTTCAACAATTTCATAAGAATTCTAAAATATATTCATGTGTATGTTTGCATATGAATCCTTATGTTTTTCAGTCATTTATCTCTATCACCCCATTTGCAGTTTTTTTAGCAAAGATACTATAGTGGTTCACCATATTTTTTTTCTGCACCTCATTTTATATATGAGGAAACTGAGGCAAAAAGTGTTAAGTGACTGGCCCATGGACACAGAGATAGTAAGTAGTGGAGGTCAGATTGGAATTCAGATCTTTTCGAATACAGCCCCACTGCTCTACTCATTGTACCATCTAGCTGTCCAAAAGTATAGGTATATACATATATGCATATGTATATACTGTAGCAGCAAGCACCCTAGCATCTCCAGGGTGGCTGCCAACACAGATTCTTAGATCTGTTTTGCTAAAGGAAAGCAACTCAAAATGGGCTAACAAGCTTACTTTAATCAATCAAACATATATAATTTACCTAGTTCAAGGGGGAAAGGTCAGCATCCCGAACTTCAGAAAACACAGAGGTTACAAGCATAAGTTACAAGAACATTTCAGCAGACAGGCTTCCAATCTGTCCAACCATTACAAACATCCATACCTAATCACAATTACCAGAGGGGAAGTATCAACATTTGGGTTTTCACAGTCGGGGGGCTCTCAATGGCTGCCCAGAGTCTCATCTGGTCAAATCACACAACACTTCTCAAAGTGAGCCCCAAAACAAAACCTCACATCAGGGATTATATAGCCTTCTCCTGGGTCAGAGAACGTAACAACTCTCTTGACTCACTGCCCAATCACAAAGTATCTCTTGAAAAACAAGTCAACCACCACAGGATCTAAGTAACAAGGGGCAGCAAAGATGAAAACTTTACATTCCTATAACATATAAACACATAGAGATATATACAAATACATGTGCGCATATATGTACAAATATAGATACATGTTTGTAGATGTGTGTATATATTTTTCAATTAGGAGACCTACCTGTGGTGTTGTGTAAAGAATCCTATAGTAGGAGTTTGATGACATAGGCTTTGAGTCCTAATTCTACTACTTAGTAAATATGGACCTTAGGAAAGACACTTAAATTCTTTCAAATATAGTTTGAAATTAAATAGCAAAAAAATAAAAAAAAATGTGTTGGTCCTGTTGTGAAGTGATCTAACCATTCTGAAGAGCAGTTTTGAACTATGCTCAAAGGGCTATAAAAATATATATGCCCAGGCCAGCTAGGTGGCACAGTGAATAGAGCACTGGCCCTGGAGTCAGGAGAACCTGAGATCAAATGCGGGATCAGACACTTGACACACTTGCTAGCCATGTGATTTTTAGGCAAATCACTTAATCCCAATTGCTCTCCAAAAAAGCAGATTACACACACACACACACACACACACACACACACACACACCCTTTGACCTA
>NW_027186846.1:3698-11349 GCF_028583685.1 Petaurus breviceps papuanus | reverse complement strand
TGTGTGTGTGTGTGTGTGTGTGTGTGTGTGTGTGTGTGTGTGTGTGTAGAAGGTGGCTGCATTTGCCCCAGAACCCAAACTGACTGCAATCTAATCCCCTCCCCCACCTCCGATTCACACACTCAGTCTCTCCCTCTTTTCTTCTTATTCTTTTCCCTCTCACCTTAACTTCTCTCTCCTTTGTCCCCATTCCTTCCTCCTTTCCTCTGCCCCTCCTTGATTTAAAAAAAATTCTATTTTTCTGCCTTTTCCAGATCAGAGGTCAGAGCAGGAGCCTGTTACTCCCAGGGAGTTCTTATGTTCTATCCAGTGTCTCCCACCCAGTTTGGCCTTCCCGTCACTCCCAGCCAGGATCCAGCTTCCCAAAGCCCAGCGTTTTTCTTGGAAGGGGCTGACAAAAGGGAGTAGATGGCTCAGGGTCAGACTTGGACATGGGGACATCTGGGGGAGTCTATATATACTCTCATCCTCGTGCTTCTAGCTTTGGGAATCCATGTCTTTGAAGTTGAGTTCAGAATACACAGATAGGACCACAGAGTCACAGATCACAGCCTAATTGGTTCTTCTGAGCAGGAGACTGGGAATTTGTCCTCTTTGGCTATGCCCTGGCTTAAGCAAAGGAACATTTAGAGGTAGAGAAGTGTAGAAAGGTTCTCATGAGGCAGGATCTCTATCCTGGGACTCTACATGTGTGTGTCTGTGTATCTGAATGTGTATGTGCATACTGGAAAGAATGAGGCACCAGTATGAGGCTGTGTGAATCTATGTATGCTTGTGAGTGCATGAGAGAATGCTAGTGTGGGGCACAGAGTAGCATGACTGTGTATGCATGAAAATGTGTAAGCACTGACCATTTCTTTGTGTGTAAGTAAATGTATGATTATGAGTGTATATCTAGGAGACTGCTTATGATTTTGCTTATGTGTATGAATGAGATACTATGTATGTGTGGGTTACTATATGCATGAGTACTAAGAGTGAGCATATATGGGATTACACACAATTGGTGTCATTCTGTGTTGCGTAAATATGGATGCTGTTGTTTTTAGTCATTTTTCAATCTCATCTGACTCTTTGTGTCCCCTTTTGGGGTTTTCTTGGCAAAGATACTGGAGTGGTTTGCCATTTCCTTCTCCACCTCATTTTATAGATAAGAAGACTGAGGCAAACAAGGTTAAGTGACTTGCCCAGGGTCACACAGCTACTGTAATTGGTCTGATTTGAACTCAAGTCTGACTCTAGGCCCAGCATTCTATCCACCCCCCCACCTAGCTGCTCCAAATTTGGATGCACAGAACTGATAATAGCATTTATATGGTTCTTTAAGGTTTGCAAAGCCCTATATATGAATCATCTTGTTTGAGCTTATTGGCCAAGCATCAGTCCCAAGGTGAATGTCTCAGGGTCACAAGGGGCTGGGGGTTTGGAGCATATGGAAGGGTTTCCAGGTACCCTGAGCTCTAATCCAAGATTTAGGTTCATTCTACCAGTGTGGATCCTACAGGGGCAGGGTCAATGTGCTCTCAGTAGATACAACCTTGGTGGATGAAGTAAGTTTCTTTCCCCCCTCCCTGTGGCAGGCTCAGAGTGTTCTGGGGCTCTGGATCCTTACTCTCTTGAGCCCAGGTTTCTTGGGTGGCAGTGTGGCATAATGGAAAAAAGTATTGGATCTGGATTAAAATCCTATATCACCTACTTGTCACCTGGGTGATCCTAGGTAAATCAATTTACCTTTATAGACCTCAGTTAAAGACCTCTATTGTTTCTTTCATCTTTGATCTAGGAGTCTGAATATAACACTTTGCCCCTATTTTGGAGGTTTGTTTCTGGCTGTATAGGATGGGCAGGGAGACCAAGAGGGGGAGGGGGAGCACTCACAGCCTTTGTAGATGTCCGTAGGGATCTGGACAGCCGTGTATGAGTAGTTGACCTTGTTTTTAAAATTTGGGTCCTCAACGAAGTCGAGCTGCAGGGTACTGGGCTTTTCCCTTTCAATCTCCTCACCCTCGGGGTCCTCCTGAGAAAGAAAGAGAGAGAAAAAAGAGAAGACAGGCAGTGTCAAGGATGGTGAGGAGAGGAAGATTGGGGAAGACAAAGAGATAGAGATGGAGAAAGGGACAGACAGAAATAGAAAAGCGACATCTTAGTACAGTGGAAAGAAAGAAGACTAAATTTAGATGACAGAAGTCCTGAATTCAAATCCCAGTTCAGCTGCTTTCTACCTGTGGACCTTGGGCAAAACATTAAACCTTTAGTTTCATTATTTAGAATATGAGTTGGGTGAACAGACTCAAACAACAACCCAATTCAATAAACATTCGTTTCTACTCTCTTGCAAGTTCCTGTCCTTGGTGCTGGGATACAGAGATGAACACTGGACATGGGCCTTTGAAGAACATATAATCTAATTGGGGGATGGGAGATGGGGAAGGAATATTATGTGTAAAGAAATAACTATGGTCCAATGAAGAATTTCATTAGCTTTGATAATCAAGGTCATCTTCCTTAGCAAAAGAAACTTGAATGTTTCCTGTCAGTACAGAAACCAATCCTATGGTAATGACTTCTATCACCTCTTCTAACCCTAAAACTTGTAACTCTGAAGAGGAAGAGAGAGAATGAGATGGAGGGAGAAAGAAAAAGACAGAATCAGAGCTATAGAGACAAAGATAAAGAGCTCTATTGAGAGAAATGGAGAGACAAAGACAAAGAAAATGATGGAGATAGAGATAAAGACAAATGTATAGATGGGGAGGGCACCTAAGGTTCCACACTTTAAGATGATAGAGTTGGATAAAATGATCCTTAAGGTTTGTGGCAGCTCTGAAATTCTGTGGTTTTTTTTGGGGGGGGGAGGGAGGGAAAAAGTAAGAGAAAGGGAGAGAGAATGAGAAAAACATGAAGTACTGGGGAAGAAGTTGCTGCTGTCATTGTCACAGGTAGGGGAGTGATGTGGACAAATATGCCATGTAACCCCTCAGATGCCCCTTCTCCTCCACTGAGCACAGTGTACACACACACACATATATATATATATATATATATATATCTGTGGGGGGGGGGGGGGGGGGGTAGGAAAAGGAAGGAAGGAGAAGAGAGCTAACCCCTCTTCCCATTCATGCTTTCCCAGTATTCTCCTCCCAATCCATGGATGATTAGAGTAATGGCAGCCAAATATAAGCTAGAGATGGCCTGGGAGTCACCTCAAGGGCTGGGAAAGTCTTTGAGAGGTTATTCTGTCCCTGTACTACACTGGCTACATCCTCTGTAGAGTGCTTTCCTCAGCACTGGTCTGAGTTGTGTGTGTGGGGGCGGAGAGGAGGGATGCTGAGGCTCCTCTTGGTCCCAGTTGGGATGTCTTGACTAGTACCTTATCAAATTCTGAGAGAATTTCCAACCCAGTAAAAAAAAAAAAAGGAAAAGGAAATAGAACAACCTCCCCAAATCCTTGAAAATCAATTAGCAGCAAAAGGCAAGTATCAGAGACCAAATTAAAAGGGAGATCGGCTTAGTGCTCTGTCAATAAGGACGCAGGCGACATTTAATTACACAGCCTGATCAGCAAACTCAGGCTGAGCTTGCTTGGCTCCACACTCCCCAAATACCCTCCATCTCCCCTCCCCCACTGTGGTTTCCCAGGTAACAAAGAGTATCACCCAGCAGAGTCAAGAAAGGCCAGGAGTCCAGAGTCTGGGGCCTTGACCTCCACCTCCAGGGAAAGGGGCTCCAGCGACTGTCACCCCTCCTTGCCTATGCCTGGAGCTGCCTAGCCATACACATGGGCTCCCAGGGTCTTCTGACCTCAGGGGGCAGGGCTGGGAGGGAGAGAATAGGCAGGTCTAGTGGGTATTTATAGGAGCCACAGCCTGGAGAGGGGTTGCAGTTCCCACCAGGCATAGGGATGGGGGAAGGGCTTGAAAGGCTCCAGTTGATTTTCTAAAAACAGCGGCCTCCCGCCCCTGACAGGTGCCAATTATGGCGTTTCATGGGCACGGGCACGCACTGCAGAGCCAGCCACCCACTCCTGTGCCTCCTAGCTCAGCTGGCAGGAGACAGTGTTCTAATTGGTGCACAGTGATTGTGTGTGTGTGTGTGTGTGTGTGTGTAGAAGACAGCCCACCACTGGTGCCGGTGGGTAACAGAAACAGAAGGAGACATGGACAGACAAATTGAGAAAGGGAGAGAGTATGGGGAGAAATAAAGAGACAGAGACACAGGCAGATAGAAATAGGGGGAAAGACACAGGCAGCTAAGAGCCATAGAAAGAAGCTGAGAGTGTGAAACTGGCCTTTGTCAGACAAGTAAAGAACCTTTTCAGGAGTCTGTCTTTTGACAGTGGGGATGAGCCCCACTGAACGGAGCACACTTTCTGGCTTGGTTCATGAAGAGGCAGGTCTTTCCTTTCTCAATTTTCAACCTTATCTCGCATTGTTCCCCTTCATAAACTGCATGCCCCACTTAGACTGGGTGACTCAACATTTCCCATCTTCTTCACCCCAGGTTACAGAACCACAGGGACTATACGAAGCTTAGGCTGGATAAACGTGAAGATTCTTTCCACCTCTGAATCTAGTTTAACTCCTCATTTTACAGACTGGGAAACCAAGGCCCAGAGGGAGGTGGTAAGGTATAGCCCCAAAGAAGGGTAGATCTAGAGTCATCATTACTGGGTTTGAATCCTGGAATTGATACTTCCCTGCATGATCTTGGGCAATATTGTTATTAATTAATAGTTAATAGATAATTATTCATAATGATGATGATGGGTATTTACTTAGTGCCTGAAGGTCGGTAACATACATTACATACATTATCTCATTCCATCCTCACAGCACCCCTTCAAGCTAAATGCTACAGTGTTATTATCATCATTTTGCAAGTGAGGAAACTAAGGTTGAGAAGGTGAAGTGACTTGGCCAGGGTCACACACACATAGCACGCATCTGAGGCAGTACTGAAACCCAAGTCCTCCAGACACAAAGGTCAGTTCCTTCATGCATAGAGTGAAAGAGTTATGCTAGATGCCTTTTAAATTCCTTTCCATGTCTGGATTCTCAGAATCTTATTTAGAAGGTTAGAGACTTTCTCAAGGACACACAGTATGTGTGTGTGTGTGTGTGTGTGTGTGTGTGTGTGTGAGTTCGTGCAGTGCTCTCGTGCTTGTGGGGTTGGGGGGGTCCCCTGATGACAGGGGTGGGGACAAGGGGAGGGGGAGTTGGGGAAGTTAGGATTCTGTCTTTGCTCTAGGTGTCAAAGCCATTTCTGTCAGCATCAAGATGTGGTCTTGATCTCTAGGGGGTCTGTCTGCTCTGTCTTAGAGATGGAGGGATGCCTCTCCCTGTCCTGCCATAGCTTAGGTGAATACAGGGTTGGTTACACAGAGGATGTTTAGAGGGAAAGATACTTTTTGGCTTGAATTAAACCTGCCTGAGGGGTGATGGTGGAATGGGACAAGGTGGACCTGAGCTCATGGGCCAGGCCTTGCCTCCTGGGGAACTACTGTATCACCTAGCTGCATGGGTCCATCTCTCTCTAGTAATTGCTATGTGCTTCTATCCCAGGAGCTGCATTTTACTGTGGTTCCCTGGCTATCTCTTAGCACACAGCACAGGCACGTGCCTGCTGGCCCAGACAGTCACAAGCACATACACACAGGCCTGTCGGGCCCTTGAAATCCCCAGGTGACAGCCAAAGCCAGGAAAATGGGCTTTGAGGAGCCGTCTGGCCTCCAGATAGCAGGTGATGGGTTCTGAGCTGTCGCTGAGGACACTTAAATCTGAAGAGGCAGAGAGGATGGTGGTGGTTGGTGGGGGGAGAAGAAAACCCCTCAAATGTCAGTGGCAGATGAAGGGCGCTGGAAATTTTAATCTCCCAACTTTTTAGATGAATGTGACATTTGGATGCCTCGAAGATAAGCTATCAGCTGGAGAACTTTCTCCTTTCTTCCTCTTTCCCCTCCCCACCCCCACCTTCTGTCTGGTAATTTAAAAATAAATGGTCTAGAAAGAGCTCTAAACAGTTACCTTTGGCAAAGAAAATAAGCAGCCCACCATTGCTGTGGTTTTTATTTATAATAGGATGGCAGCCAAGTTGGGGACTGCAGTGGGGGCCGCCTCCTCCATGCTGCTCTCTGGGCTTGTGCAGACCATATGCCCTCCCCTCTCCCTCATTCTCCTCAGGAGAACAAGCCAGGGTCCAATGTCCAGGAGCTCAGGTTCTGGCTCCTCTCTCTGTGAGTGGTGAGTGGGGGCTTGTGGGGGATGAGACTGAAGTGGAAGGAAGGGGGCTGGACCTGTCCAAGGTGGATGAGGCCAGGGAGGCCTCCATACTCAGCTAGCTCTGGCCTGTGTCCTGGGGGGTGGGGGACCAGAAGAATCAGGAAGAATTAAAGCTCCCTGGTTTATATTTAATGCACTGATTGCTAAAATTATAGCACGGAGCTGCCGGGAGGGGGGTAAGGAATTAGAGTCAGTGTCTAATTAAAGGTTCACTCCTCATTTGAATTTCAGATTCTAGCTTTAATTTTAGTAACTTCTCTGGGAGCAGTGGAAGCTCAGCCAAGGGGAAGCACACCTGCTCTCTGACCACCCACTCTTCTCCCTGCCCCTCAGCCTCCTCTTCTTCCCCCCAGTGCTCTTGTGAGCCTTCCTGCCCCAGAAATATCCAGATGGAAATGGAAAACCTGACCTTTCTCCTTCTCTTCTTCCCTTTTCTATTCTTCAGAGACTTGCTGGAATCCCACCTCTTCCAGGTAGAATCCCACCTCTTCTCGGAAGCCTGCCCAGATTGATCTTCTTTGGGGGTAAACCTGGCTGGGCATCAGAGTGCTCCCGGTTCTCCCCTCTATGCCCGCTGCACGACTGATCACTATCAGGCTAGGGAAGAACAACTTACAAATTATGCTTCTCTTTAGCCTTCTATTTGCAGAGCTCACACACAGTTACCGGTTCTGCCTTGAGTAGAATCTTTGAACCATAGAATGTCAGAGCTGCCAGGATCCTCAGACACTGTCTAGCCCAACCCCTCTCATTTTTTACAGCAGGAGAAATGGAGGCCTAAAGGGGAAGGCAGTTGCTTAAGATTACATCAGGTACAGAACTGTTAATGAAATTGGAGTCTTCTGACTCCTGGGCCAGGGATCTTTCTACCAGACTGTACCATCTCTTCTTCTGCAGTGGATGCTAGCCAGAGTTCTTCTGTAGCTGGAAAACACAAAGGGACACTGCTGTGGGCACCTGTGTGTCGTTCTGGGTTGTGCTGGGGCCTGGGGCCCTGATCTAGGAAGGAAATGGGGTCTTTGATGGTGGAGACTGGATTTCAGGGTGATTCAGGATACAGAAAGACTCACCAGCTCAGCATCTGCTTTGGAGTCATAGTACTGGATATCTTCTTCCTAGAAGGGGAAAGAGAAGTGACCCCATCAGTCTTCAGTTAAAAAATGCTTTAGCCACCCAAGTTTTCCCCTTCACCCTCAATCTTGGTCTCTCCGAAGCAACTCTGACAGCTTTGGGGAACATGATCAACCAAGGTGACCCTCTCTGCTCTATAGTTCCCAAAATCCTTCCTCCTAGGTATACAGATACTTCCACAGAGAACACCTGCTGGTGTGTGTGTGTGTGTGTGTGTGTGTGTGTGTGTGTGTGTGTGTGTG
>NW_027186846.1:0-3688 GCF_028583685.1 Petaurus breviceps papuanus | reverse complement strand
TGTGTGTGTGTGTGTGTGTGTGTGTGTGTGTGTGTGTGTGTGTGTGTAGAAGGTGGCTGCATTTGCCCCAGAACCCAAACTGACTGCAATCTAATCCCCTCCCCCACCTCCGATTCACACACTCAGTCTCTCCCTCTTTTCTTCTTATTCTTTTCCCTCTCACCTTAACTTCTCTCTCCTTTGTCCCCATTCCTTCCTCCTTTCCTCTGCCCCTCCTTGATTTAAAAAAAATTCTATTTTTCTGCCTTTTCCAGATCAGAGGTCAGAGCAGGAGCCTGTTACTCCCAGGGAGTTCTTATGTTCTATCCAGTGTCTCCCACCCAGTTTGGCCTTCCCGTCACTCCCAGCCAGGATCCAGCTTCCCAAAGCCCAGCGTTTTTCTTGGAAGGGGCTGACAAAAGGGAGTAGATGGCTCAGGGTCAGACTTGGACATGGGGACATCTGGGGGAGTCTATATATACTCTCATCCTCGTGCTTCTAGCTTTGGGAATCCATGTCTTTGAAGTTGAGTTCAGAATACACAGATAGGACCACAGAGTCACAGATCACAGCCTAATTGGTTCTTCTGAGCAGGAGACTGGGAATTTGTCCTCTTTGGCTATGCCCTGGCTTAAGCAAAGGAACATTTAGAGGTAGAGAAGTGTAGAAAGGTTCTCATGAGGCAGGATCTCTATCCTGGGACTCTACATGTGTGTGTCTGTGTATCTGAATGTGTATGTGCATACTGGAAAGAATGAGGCACCAGTATGAGGCTGTGTGAATCTATGTATGCTTGTGAGTGCATGAGAGAATGCTAGTGTGGGGCACAGAGTAGCATGACTGTGTATGCATGAAAATGTGTAAGCACTGACCATTTCTTTGTGTGTAAGTAAATGTATGATTATGAGTGTATATCTAGGAGACTGCTTATGATTTTGCTTATGTGTATGAATGAGATACTATGTATGTGTGGGTTACTATATGCATGAGTACTAAGAGTGAGCATATATGGGATTACACACAATTGGTGTCATTCTGTGTTGCGTAAATATGGATGCTGTTGTTTTTAGTCATTTTTCAATCTCATCTGACTCTTTGTGTCCCCTTTTGGGGTTTTCTTGGCAAAGATACTGGAGTGGTTTGCCATTTCCTTCTCCACCTCATTTTATAGATAAGAAGACTGAGGCAAACAAGGTTAAGTGACTTGCCCAGGGTCACACAGCTACTGTAATTGGTCTGATTTGAACTCAAGTCTGACTCTAGGCCCAGCATTCTATCCACCCCCCCACCTAGCTGCTCCAAATTTGGATGCACAGAACTGATAATAGCATTTATATGGTTCTTTAAGGTTTGCAAAGCCCTATATATGAATCATCTTGTTTGAGCTTATTGGCCAAGCATCAGTCCCAAGGTGAATGTCTCAGGGTCACAAGGGGCTGGGGGTTTGGAGCATATGGAAGGGTTTCCAGGTACCCTGAGCTCTAATCCAAGATTTAGGTTCATTCTACCAGTGTGGATCCTACAGGGGCAGGGTCAATGTGCTCTCAGTAGATACAACCTTGGTGGATGAAGTAAGTTTCTTTCCCCCCTCCCTGTGGCAGGCTCAGAGTGTTCTGGGGCTCTGGATCCTTACTCTCTTGAGCCCAGGTTTCTTGGGTGGCAGTGTGGCATAATGGAAAAAAGTATTGGATCTGGATTAAAATCCTATATCACCTACTTGTCACCTGGGTGATCCTAGGTAAATCAATTTACCTTTATAGACCTCAGTTAAAGACCTCTATTGTTTCTTTCATCTTTGATCTAGGAGTCTGAATATAACACTTTGCCCCTATTTTGGAGGTTTGTTTCTGGCTGTATAGGATGGGCAGGGAGACCAAGAGGGGGAGGGGGAGCACTCACAGCCTTTGTAGATGTCCGTAGGGATCTGGACAGCCGTGTATGAGTAGTTGACCTTGTTTTTAAAATTTGGGTCCTCAACGAAGTCGAGCTGCAGGGTACTGGGCTTTTCCCTTTCAATCTCCTCACCCTCGGGGTCCTCCTGAGAAAGAAAGAGAGAGAAAAAAGAGAAGACAGGCAGTGTCAAGGATGGTGAGGAGAGGAAGATTGGGGAAGACAAAGAGATAGAGATGGAGAAAGGGACAGACAGAAATAGAAAAGCGACATCTTAGTACAGTGGAAAGAAAGAAGACTAAATTTAGATGACAGAAGTCCTGAATTCAAATCCCAGTTCAGCTGCTTTCTACCTGTGGACCTTGGGCAAAACATTAAACCTTTAGTTTCATTATTTAGAATATGAGTTGGGTGAACAGACTCAAACAACAACCCAATTCAATAAACATTCGTTTCTACTCTCTTGCAAGTTCCTGTCCTTGGTGCTGGGATACAGAGATGAACACTGGACATGGGCCTTTGAAGAACATATAATCTAATTGGGGGATGGGAGATGGGGAAGGAATATTATGTGTAAAGAAATAACTATGGTCCAATGAAGAATTTCATTAGCTTTGATAATCAAGGTCATCTTCCTTAGCAAAAGAAACTTGAATGTTTCCTGTCAGTACAGAAACCAATCCTATGGTAATGACTTCTATCACCTCTTCTAACCCTAAAACTTGTAACTCTGAAGAGGAAGAGAGAGAATGAGATGGAGGGAGAAAGAAAAAGACAGAATCAGAGCTATAGAGACAAAGATAAAGAGCTCTATTGAGAGAAATGGAGAGACAAAGACAAAGAAAATGATGGAGATAGAGATAAAGACAAATGTATAGATGGGGAGGGCACCTAAGGTTCCACACTTTAAGATGATAGAGTTGGATAAAATGATCCTTAAGGTTTGTGGCAGCTCTGAAATTCTGTGGTTTTTTTTGGGGGGGGGAGGGAGGGAAAAAGTAAGAGAAAGGGAGAGAGAATGAGAAAAACATGAAGTACTGGGGAAGAAGTTGCTGCTGTCATTGTCACAGGTAGGGGAGTGATGTGGACAAATATGCCATGTAACCCCTCAGATGCCCCTTCTCCTCCACTGAGCACAGTGTACACACACACACATATATATATATATATATATATATATCTGTGGGGGGGGGGGGGGGGGGGTAGGAAAAGGAAGGAAGGAGAAGAGAGCTAACCCCTCTTCCCATTCATGCTTTCCCAGTATTCTCCTCCCAATCCATGGATGATTAGAGTAATGGCAGCCAAATATAAGCTAGAGATGGCCTGGGAGTCACCTCAAGGGCTGGGAAAGTCTTTGAGAGGTTATTCTGTCCCTGTACTACACTGGCTACATCCTCTGTAGAGTGCTTTCCTCAGCACTGGTCTGAGTTGTGTGTGTGGGGGCGGAGAGGAGGGATGCTGAGGCTCCTCTTGGTCCCAGTTGGGATGTCTTGACTAGTACCTTATCAAATTCTGAGAGAATTTCCAACCCAGTAAAAAAAAAAAAAGGAAAAGGAAATAGAACAACCTCCCCAAATCCTTGAAAATCAATTAGCAGCAAAAGGCAAGTATCAGAGACCAAATTAAAAGGGAGATCGGCTTAGTGCTCTGTCAATAAGGACGCAGGCGACATTTAATTACACAGCCTGATCAGCAAACTCAGGCTGAGCTTGCTTGGCTCCACACTCCCCAAATACCCTCCATCTCCCCTCCCCCACTGTGGTTTCCCAGGTAACAAAGAGTATCACCCAGCAGAGTCAAGAAAGGCCAGGAGTCCAGA
>NW_027186845.1:8478-10183 GCF_028583685.1 Petaurus breviceps papuanus | reverse complement strand
GCCAATCCCAGGGTCAGGAGGACTCATCTTCCTCAGTTCAAATATGGCCTCAGGCATTTACTAGCTGTATGTTAGTCACTTCATCTGAACAAAAATTACCTCATTTATAAAATGAGCTGGACAAGTAAATGGAAAACTGTTCCAAAATCTTTGCCAAGAACACCCCAAATGGGGTCACAAAGAATTGAACATGACTGATGCAACTAAACCAAAATTTGTTAATACTGTTTAAACCTAGCTATATGTAACTAGAAAATTGTCTAACTTGAAATCATAGGTAATGCTGACCTCAGAGACACTCCAGGGAAGGAAGAGTGTTTATTTTGGGTCCATTTAAAATATTTCTCCAATAGCATGTGTTTTGAATTTACTCCAATTTTATTGAATGTTTACATTTACCTGCTAATATATATTTCAAGCAGGCAGAGACAAGATGGTGCACTAGAAGCACGGACTTGGTGAGGGCTCCCCTCCAATCACTTACAATACATGTAAAAAATGACTCTAAACAAACTTTATAGCTACAGAACCCACAAAGAGACAAAGAGAAACAAAGCTCCCACTGAAGGAAGCCCAGTAGGCTGGCAGGAAGGACCTATCATACCAGTCTGGGAGCTGAGCATAGTCCCATGTGAACCATGTGGTCCCCATCCCCAGGCTGGCCCTGACAAGTGGTGGGCCTAGAGCAGACTTCAGGAGAGAGAATCACCAGCATTTGTGGTGGTTTCCAGAATTATCAAATCATAAATGCCAAAAAGAAAGTAAAAGGTCAGTGTGGAATTTTGTGGGAAAAGAGGGACCAAGAGCATAGTCCTGCCCCAGCCCCTGGGGTGAGAAGAGGCACAGTGGCTGTCCAGCCACCTTTTCTTGGCTATCCCAGGAGTTCCTGGCTTGCAGATTGCAGGGGAACCAAGCGACCATTCAGGGAGTAATCATTCTTGCTTTAACCTGCTTGAATCTAGATCGCAGTCTTGGGTGGTGATCCTGGGGTGTGTGACCAGTGAGCCAGAGCTTGCGGTGTCTGTAGAGAGGGTGCCCAACTAATAACTCCAGCAACTATGAAAACCCCAGCAATTTGGGATAAAGCTCTCTCCATTCTGGAAGCAGAGTTTTACTGTGGCAAAGAGCTCAAAAGTCAAGTAATTGACTGGCAAGATGAGCAAGCTCAGGAAACGTAACAAAACAATAGAATCTTTTTTTTAGAGATAAAAAGGATCAAGGCATGGAGTGGGAGGAAGACAGTGAAGTGATTACTCCTGTATCAAAAGCATCAAAAAAAATTTGAACATGTTACAGACCATGGAGGAGCTCAAGAAGGGTGTGAAAATCAAGTAAGGGAAGTGGAGGAAAAAAATGGGAAGAGAAAGGAGATTGATGCAAGAAAATCATGAAAAGAGAGTCAACAGCCTAGCCTGCTAAAGGAGACCCAAAATACACTGAAGAAAATAACACATTCAAAAATAGTTTAACTCAAATGGCAAAAGAGGCTCAAAAAACCAGTGAAGAGAAGAATGTCTCAAAAAGCCAAATTTAGCAGATGGAAAAGGAATTTCAAAAACTCACTGAAGAGAATAACTCCTTCAAAATTAGATTGGAGCAATTGAAAGCTAATGACTTTATGAGAAAACAAGATACTATAAAATAGATCCACACAAATGAAAAAAAATAAGAAGGCAATGTGAAATAGCTCATTGGAAAAACCACT
>NW_027186845.1:498-8378 GCF_028583685.1 Petaurus breviceps papuanus | reverse complement strand
ATATGATATTCTGGAGGTCAAAGAAGCTAGGACTAAAACCAAGAATAACCTACCCAGAAAAACTGAGTATAATGCTACAGGGAAAATATGGCTATTCAATGAAATACAGGATTTTCAAGCATTTTTGATGAAAAAACCAGAGCTGAAAAGAAAGTTTAACTTTCAAATATAAGTAGCAAGAGAAGCATGAGAAGGTAAACAGGAAGAAGAAATAATAAGGAACTTATTAAAGTTGAACTATTTTCATTCCTACAGAATGGATAAAGGATAATTGTAACTCATAAGACTGTTCTCAGTATGAGGATAGTTGAAGGGAATATATGTTTGTATATATACACACACACACACATACATACATATATATGTATGTATAGGAGGGTATATGTGTATATAAATATATATGTGAGTGTGGTCATATGCATGTTCATGTATACATAAAGGGCACAGGATGAGTTTAATATGAAGGGATGATATAAAAAAATAATATTAAGAGGTGAGAGAGGAATTTGTTGGGAGGAGAAAGGAGGAGGTAGATAAGGGTAAATTATCTTATATAAAAGAGGCAAGAGAAAACTGTTACAATGGAGAGGAAGAACAGGAAGGTGAAAAGGAATGGAACAACCTTATTCTCATTGGATTTGGCTTAAGGAGGGAATAACATACACACTCAATTGGGTATCTTACCCTACAAGAAAACAGGGGGTAGGGTATAAGAGGGGGAGGATAGAAGGGAGGGCTGATTAGGGGAGAGGGTAGTTAGAAGCAATCAATTTTGAAAAGGGATAGGGTCAAAGGAGAAGATGGAATAAGAGGGGGGCAGGATAGGATAGAGGGAAATATAGTGGTCTTTCACAATATGACAACTATGGAAATGATTTGGGTAACTGCACATGTACAACCTATATTGAATGGCTTGTCTTCCCAGTGGGGGCAGTGAGGAGGGAGGAAGGGGAAAAATCTGGAACTCAAAATTTTAAAAACAAACATTTTTAAAAAATTTGTTTTTTACATGCAACTGGGAAATAAGATGTACAGGCACTGGGATATACAGGTCTGTCTTGCCATGCTAGAAAGTTAGGAAAGCGATGGGGGAGGATATAGGGGAGAATGGATTGGGGGCTTGCTATTTTGGGGTGGGGGTAGGGGAAATATGGCGAGAAAAATTATAACTCAAAATCTTGTGGAAATGAATGTTGAGAGCTAAAAATAAATAAATAAATTAAAATATATATATATATTTCAAGCAACCCTGCCTAGAAACTTGGAAACAATTTGGACATTCCCTAACTGCCTATGTGCTTACGAACCAGCTGCTTGTTTTTATGGTCTGTAAGGAAATTTATAAAATGTGACACTTAGAGTTTGGAGAGACTGTCATACCTTTTTCTGGCTCTCTCCTTTGCTTAACTGGCTTAACAAAAGTCCTTCTAAAAGTCTTTTTGGTTTTTTGGGTTTGCTCTCAACCAATAGGATTTAATTTTTGGTCCTCAAACACCATATCCATTCAGGTGCTATGTCTTTCAATTGCTTCCTCTAGGACATAATTTGCATCCTTTTCTCCACATTCAAAGAGGTTCTATTTAAGTGAAGTCCTCATCAACTCTCACTAGGATTCTAGTAAAACGTTTGTAATGTTTTTCTTACCTTCAGCCCTTGCCTCTCCAATATATCCTCCCCACAATGTCAAATTTATATTCCCAAAACACAAATGTAATCATGTCACTTCACTAATCAAAATATTTAGTAGCTCCTTACAAGTTAAAATACAAATAAAACAAAATTCTGCTTGGAATTAGCAACTCTTCACATTATGGTTCCTATCGTTCTTTCCAGTCTTATTTTGTAGCTGTTCCTTTCATGAGCTCTGTTTTCCCAGTGTACTGCTCTACTTCTTGGTCCCTATCCCAGACATTGTCTCTCCCAGTTGTGGAGAATTCTTTGCAGAAGTGCTTGTTCTCTGGAATACACTCTCTCCCCACCTCACCTTCTTATAATTCCTAGCTTTCTTCAAAGCACAGCACCAATTCCACCTCCTCCTACACATGGTTTTTCCTAGTCTTCCCCTGCCCTCAACCAGGTTGTTTTCTCTTTCTCTTGGAATAACTTTGTTTTCGTGTGTGTGTGTGTGTTATATTGAATATATAAATATACTGTTTGACCAAATTATTTACATCTTTTCTTATTCCCTGAAGAATATAAACTCATTGAGAAATGGTTATATTTTTTCACCTTTGTTTCACCAGTACCTAGCAAAGAAAAGCACTTACTGAATGCTTAGTGAGCTAAAATGCAGTTAACATAAACTGATATCACTGTACAACCAAAAAAGACACTATTCTTTATTTTGGGTCCTAGGTATGGCTAAGGCATTAGGAATGTTGAATGGTGTTCTCTGGTCCATCTTGTTTTGTTAAAAAAAATTGACAGAGGTTGGCTAGGTGGCACAGTGAAGAAAGTACCTGCCCTCGAGTCAGGAGGACACTGAGTTCAAATCTCACCTCAGACACTTGACACTTATTAGCGTTGTGATCTTGGGCAAATCACTTAACCCCAATTGCCCTGCCTTCCCCCTACAGGTAGCCAAAACATTTTTTTGACACATACTCTTTCTCTTTTGTCTTTGGATAAAATAGACAAATTGAGCTCAATTTTTACTTTATTCTATCAGGCATCTTTAATCAGAAGTTTAAGGTCAATATCTGATGGGTGAAAAAAAACACATCAACATCTGTTGCAGCTGATTTATTATATATATATATACATATATATATATACACAATTTTATATCATTTTTCCTCTAAAGAACTGAAAGTGTTACACAGATTATTCTTATATTTTCTCAATAATTTTCACAGTAAACATATAAACACCTCAGTATTGAAAACCAACAAAGAAGAAGCATGATGGAAAAAATAGTCAAGTAAACAGAGGTGTCTGGGGGAAATGTACATAACTTCAAATAGAAGGAGCATGCCATATTCTAAGTATTGGCTTCCCAAAGTTGTCAAGGTTGAAGCTGTTTTGGAACAGTACATGTTAGGATAATCCTCCATCAGAGCTTCTCTTTACCTTCTCCCCAAGCCTGATTCTTCAGATTTTCAGATTGTGTAAATCTTACCTTAGACAACCAGGGCGTTATTCTATAATAGTAATAATAATAACAATACCAACAATAATGCTAACTAACATTTATATAGTGCCTTAAGATTTGCAAAATGTTTTACAAATACGATTTAATTTTTTCCTTACAATAACCCTGGGAAGTAGGGTTCTTTTTCCCATTTTTCAAATGAAGATGCTAAGCTTGAAAGCAAGTCACTTCACTTGTTCAGAGTCAAACAGTTAGTTATGTCTGAAGCTGCATATGACCCCCAGTCAATCTACTACTTCTTTCCACTGTGCCATGGTCTCTAGGCCATTTAAAATCAAGGAGGCTGTGGGAAATGTACATTCCCTATGTTGTTACTGCCCTTCATTTATGTAAAAGAAAAACTGCATACATTGTGTTATGATGGGGACGGAAATGTTCAAATACTTTAGAGAACACATTACTTTTTATCTTAGACCTATAACATGATTTAGGGAACAGAGAATGACTCAAGAGAGTAAAGAGTTAAGGCAAAAGTTCAAATCACAGGGAAATATGATGGCATCTTTATTTTTTGTGCTGCAGTGAAATCCAAAGTCTAAAGGGGTTTAAAAGCTAAATAAAGGAATTCATATTTCATCCCAGAGGCACTAGGAAGCTACTGAAGCTGACTGACTGGGAAAGTAACATATCAGATCTGCCCTTAAGGAAAATAACTTTGTCAATAAGGGGTAGTGTGGACTGGAGTAAAGGAGGCCTTGAATCACAAGTAGTCTAGTGTGGGTGGATCATAAACTACAAAAAATCTGGAAAGGTAGGAAGATGGTGGCTTATAAAGATCTTTAAATGGCAGATAGGGGACTTTGTATTTGGTTCTAGAGATGGAGCAGTTGTAGTATTATATGAAGGGAAGTAACTTGGTGAGACAACATTTTAGAAAAATCATGTTGGAAACTAAAAGGAGAATGGATATGAATAGGGCAAGAGTTGAAGCAGGAAGATTGATTAGAAGGTTGTTGGAAAAATCTGGGAGAGAGGTATTGAGGGTATAAACTAAGATTATAACTATGAGAAAGGAGAGAAAAAATATTTGAGAGCTCATTATGAAGGTAAGAAAAAAGATTTGACAATGTGGTATGAATAAGAGTGAGCAATAGAGGATGCCACCAAAGTTGGGGACCTAGGGACTGGGAGGATGTTGGTTCCATGGACAGTAATAAGGAAGCCTGAAATAGAGGAGTGTTTGGGGGAAAGATAAGGAGTTATGCTTTGCATGTGTTGAATTTAACATGCCTATAGGTGAGAAAAGACTGAGCTCAGACAGAGATTAGGGCCGTATATATACAGCTGAGAATCATCTGCATAGGGATGATGATTGAACCTTGGAACATCTGAAATCACCAACTAAAACAGAATGGAGCAAAAAGAATAAAAGAGTCCAGGACAAAGTACTGGAACCATCCATGGTTAATTGGCATGGCATAGATGAAGGATGAACAAAGGAAACTAAGAAAGAGTGATTGAACTAATGGAAGAAGACTGAACTGCTGGATTCTGGAAAATTTACAATTAAATGTTTCACAGAATCTTGTCAAGACCATGACAACAAATCTATTTGCTAAAATAGTCATAAGAGAGTGTTTCCCCTTCTTTTTCTTTATAGTCACCATTTCCCCTTCAAGTCTTCTAGAAAACATCTTAATGATTCATTCTAAAGTTTTTCTAGGAATCAAAATCAAGCTCACTGGCATATAGTTTGCAAACTATTCTTTTCTCCTTTTGGAAAATCAGAATAACCATTCCCATTCACTCATTTTGGGGTTCTTCTGGCATTTCTCATAATCTTTCAAGTATCACTGATAATGCTTCAGTAGTCACATCTGCCAATTCTTTCAGTAGCTCAGAATATAATTCATCTGGGCCCAAGTGACTTGAATTAATCAAGTTCAAGGAGGTATTTTCTAAATATCTCCTCTCATATCTTGGATACCACCTCCCTGTTAAACATGTTTGTTTTGTCATTTCCAATGGAAAGGCCAATTTTCCTGACAGAGAAGATGAAATTAAAGCAAAAGTTAATTGCTTTGCGTTCTTTATGTTGTCAGTTATCATTCTCCCATCTACCCTTATGTCCAGATCTTGTCTCTTTTTTGGAAGTATTTTTTCTCCCAGTATAGCTATAAAGATTTAATCACAGATTATAAGGTATTTATATATAAACAATGCAGGTAGGTTAGTGGTAGGGGATTTTTCTTTCTCATCAGCCCATTGGCCATGTTCCTTTAAGTGGTGCTATTCAGTCAGTTGGAGGTATTGCAATTTTATGTAAGATTTAGAGAGGCAATGACTTGAAGGAGAAAGCAACTTCTAAGAGCATAATATCTGGTGCCCCAGTTGATTCTGTACTCTAGAGAGAGATAATGAGGTCTGGTAGTTAAGGGTGAACTCCACGAAAGCAAACAAACACAGGCTCTTTAGTTCCAGATTTGTGAGGTACTATCGACATGTGGTCCCTATGTGTATGCCTCACTCTCATTTTAATCTGTGTTCATTCTTCCCATGAAATGTATACACACACACACATATGTATATGTATATCGGGGGATACTATGCCCCAGATTTATGGGGAAATGTGTTATAACCATTTTTTAAACTAGAGTATAACTCCTTTTACATTATTAAGCCTTGGAAATGTCATTGCTAAGAACTAATTATGTCTAACTATGGGGGTAGCTGCTGCCCTTTGGAGACCCACTTCTTAAGCATGAGAATATCCTATTTGGATTGCTAAGTTGCCAAAGGAAATGAAACCCTTTTTATTGTCCTTAGTTTCTGTAATCAGCCTCAGATCATTCTGAGCTTTGGCACTCCTGGTGCTATTTTTACATTTATTTTGATGCACCTAATATTCATACTCTGGTATCTGACTTTGCATCTTTTTTGTGGGTTTTCTATATATCTAATTTGGTCCCTTTGGTCAAATTGCTTTTTCCTTCCTCATTGGAAATTTGTAGCTTTAGCATTTCATTCATCAGCATCTCCCTTCTCTCCTACCCTGACATATTCTACAGTCTTCTAGTCTACATTTTCCTATAATTTTTTCTCTAAACCCCTGGAAATCTACCTGTCCCATATCTAGGGCATGTGTCATACAAAGGTTAGATTTCTCCCCCTTTCTCTATCAATAATTCAAAAAAGATTGGGCAGTTTGTTCCAGGGTTCCTGTTACTTATACCCAAGAAATCGAGTTATGGTTATGCATAAAAATAATATCCAGAATAAAATTTCCCCCTGTTGGTTACTCTATTTTTCAAAAGATGAAAACACCAATA
The DNA here is from genome assembly GCF_028583685.1 of Petaurus breviceps papuanus. Taxonomy (NCBI): domain Eukaryota; kingdom Metazoa; phylum Chordata; class Mammalia; order Diprotodontia; family Petauridae; genus Petaurus; species Petaurus breviceps. The sequence goes on along the minus strand of NW_027186845.1, from coordinate 1,958 downwards.
AAGCAATCCAAGAAGTCACTGGCTGCTCTGCTATTGGCAAAAAGAATGTCAACAAATGTATGGTTAGTTGAAGTCATCCAAATAATCTCCATCATACTTTGCCACTCTGGTTCCTGTGTTTTCTCACATAAGTGTATCTTCTTAATATAAAATTATACTCCTCCCCTTCCCTTTACCTATCCTATTTGTAGGTACTTACCTACCTACCTATATTTTAAATGAGATAAACATGCACACATACACACATGTGCAAATATACATATGTATGTATGTATACATATTCTGAAGACCAGAATTCCTAAGCTTCACCTTTTTCCTTTGGAAGTTATGCATCCTAGTTCTTAATGTGTTGAGTAATACCAAATATTTGCCATGCACAGTGAGTTTCCCAACGTAAAGAGATAAAAATGAATCTTCAGACATAAAACTTTCTATTTAGCATTTAAAATTCTTCATAAACTGGTCCCTTCCTGCCTTTTGAGTCTCTTTGCACTTACTTCTTTCCAGGCATCATACTATTTAACTGCACTGACCCACTTGCAATTCCTCAAATTCAGCACTCCATCCTCTGAATCTGTGCCTTTGCATTAGCTGTCTCCCATTCCTGGAAAGCTCTGCTCTGGCTTTCTTCAAAACTCATTTCAAATTCTCTCTTCTCCTAGAGGCCTTTCCCAATTCCTCTTGCTGCTAATGCCTTTTCTCTGAGATTTTTTTTTCTACCTACCCAGTATATATCTTCTCTTTATTTTCATGTTATCTCCCTAAATTAAGCTGTGGGTTCCCTGAGGGCAGGGAGAATTTTCTTTTGTCTTCCTTCATATCACTGTTTAGTACAATGCCTAGAACCCAGAAAGTGGTTAACAAATACTTGTTGACTGACCAATTAGTGATTTCCAGCAATTGATTACCTTAGGGAATTAAATGCTATGTTACCATTTTTGACTGTTTCTGTATCTTGTGTTTCTAATTTGTTCCACTCATCAACCTGTATTTTAACAAGTATCAAATAGGTTTGATCATATCTGCTTTGTAGTATATTTTGGATCTACAAGTGTAAGTTCCCTCCCTACTTTTTTCCATTTAAAAAAATTATTTGAAGTTTTGTTCCCTCATATGAATTTTAAAATTTTTTGGGGGAGGGCTAGGTCTAGAAACTATCTATTTCCTTTTTATGGTTATGGGGTTGAGTTTATAAACTAGTTTAAGTAAAAATGTCACTTTAATCATATTAGCATGGTCTAACCACAACTAATTAATAGCTGTTAGATTATTTATTTTGCATTTGTGTAAGAAGTATTTTATAGTTTTATTAAAATAACTTCTGTGTTGGGGTGGCTAGGTGGCACAGTGAGTAAAGCGTTGGCCCGGAGTCAGGAGGATCTGAGTTTGGTTCCAGCCTGTAAGGGTTATGGGATTTAAAGATCTCCCATGCCCCATGGACGTGCTGACATAGCAGAGCA
>NW_027186845.1:0-398 GCF_028583685.1 Petaurus breviceps papuanus | reverse complement strand
TTTTTTTTTTTTTTTTTGAGTTAGGACTCCTGCTGAGCACTGCCAGGGGCCGGAGCTGCTGGGAGCAGGACTTTTCTGCTAAGGACCCCTGCTGAGCACTGCCAGGGGCCGGAGCTGCTGGGAGCGCGCTGGGTGGTTGCTGTGAGTGGGGAGAGGAGTAGCCTGTTCTGTTTTAAAGGCTTGAGAATGTGGGTGCTTTCTACTTTATCTACCTGTGCCAATGTCATAACTACTCTGATGGCTTTCACTTTCTGGTTTTGGGACTCAGTCTTTTGGTATCTTAATAAATTTTCTAGTTTATTTCCCCAAATGGCAAACCTGACGTATTTTGTGATGGATAATTATATCAGCATATTTGTAATCTCTATAGGCATTGTGAATATGGCATTGCTGATACA
>NW_027186844.1:19059-21441 GCF_028583685.1 Petaurus breviceps papuanus | reverse complement strand
CACCATCATCATCATCACCATCATCACCATCATCATCATCACCATCACCATCATCACCATCATCACCATCACCACCATCGTCACCACCATCGTCACCACCATCACTATCATCACCATCATCATCACCATCATCACCACCATCATCACCACCATCATCATCACCATCATCATCATCATCACCATCATCACCACCATCATCATCACCATCACCATCATCACCACCATCACCATCATCACCACCACCACCACCACCACCTCCTGTGCAAGCTAGACGGCTGTATGGTCCAGGTCCCCATTCCCACCCACACCCCCTTCACCTCTGTGCCTTCGCTCAGACTCCTTCCTGCCTATGCATGGATGGAAGCCCCATCCCCATCCCCCATAATGCTCCCACAGAGACAGGTGATCTTTTCCCTCCCCCTTCTAATTTCCCCACCTGCCTGAACTTGTTCTTGGTCCTTCTCCTACTCTCTGTGGATGTCGGTGTATCTCCCTCCCCACCCCCATTTGAGTGGAAGGTCCTGGGGAGGGGATCTTCATACCACCACTGCATCTGCCTCCATCACTGTATTCCTGGTGCTGAGCACAGGTCTTGAGTATGGCTGCTGACCCTGGAGAGGTGGTGACATCAGACTAAGGACAAGGCTGGCAAGGGGACAGAGAAGGACAGGGTGGGGGGCAGGGGTGGGTGATGGACTGGAGCTGGAAAGCAGCTGGTGGCCTGCCACTGTGGCTGGTGAGGCCATGCCAGGAAGACCTTACCGCATGGTTCCCACACACTGCCTGTTGGATGGCTGGGCTGGGCAGGTACAGAACAGAGCCTAGCATAGCTAGTGTCTGATCCTTGAGGACCAGCAAGAGGAAGGATCCCCAGGCCTGGAACCTTGGAGCAATGATGGAGAACTTTCGAGCTCAGCCTGTTCCAGGCAGAAAGCATGGACCCTTCTCAGAGATGAGGGAGGAGATGGGAAGCTGATTTTCCCTGGCTGGGAACAACTGAGACCTGAGCATCTGGGCTAGTTGCGGTTCTATGACTGGGATGAGAGAGAGCCCCAGCTTTAAGCCCTGAATGTGGCTGGGAGAGGCTGGACCTGGGCCTCACACTCAGGAAGTGCTGCCTCTCTGATCCCTTTTGGGCTAGCCCAATGACATGCAATCTTCCACAGCAGCAATTTGGCTCCCCCTAGATGGGAGTAGCATGTGAGATGGTGGTTCTGTTCATTGAATTATGGGATGTGATTGGCAGATACAGGTGCCACCTTCAAGCTCCTAGAGGAGCAGGAACATGTGTGGTGGGATCCAGAATCCCAGAGCTGTAAAGAACCTGGGTTACCACTGAGTCTACCCTGGATCCTAGCAAGTATCCCTTGTATAAAGCCCCCACCAAGAAGTCTGGCCGTCAGGGAGATTCCCCAGGTGCTGAGGGAAGAAGCATTTCTCTATCACTGATTTCTCTGCCAGAATTCACCCTAACTAAAGTAGAGACTTGGTGAGCAAACTGCTTAAGGAGGTGTTGGCTTTGGCAGGAACTAGGAATTCCCAGATAATCCCTTGCCATCCCCAGGGAGTCTCACAGCTTGGTCCCCCTCCCACCCTCCTCTGATAACACTCTCCCCCCTCTCTCTCACAGTCATTTAACTTTACTTTGTGGTTACATAGGCTGAATCGTTATTATTTAATGTCATAGTTTGATGGATGTATAATATGTAAACCCTATTCATTCATCTCTGAAAATAAAATTATCCTTATAAAACAATTCCTCAAAATACAAAATTAGCATAGAGTGAGTTTACTGGGAACAAATTGTTTCTTTTTTTTTTTTTTAATATTTCTATCTTTAACAATGTCTGGGGAGCTTTCTTCTTGGCGTAGAAGATGAAAGGAAAATGGGCAGTAAGCAGCTTTGCTTTCCCTCCCTCCCTCCCCAGCCATTGTCCTCCCCAAACAGTAGTCCTGTCCCTTCTTCCCAGTGGGTGTCAATGATTCTTTTTTTTGTCTCCACCATTTCAGTTCTGAGATCTTTCTGTCTCTCCTAGACCAAGTTCTTCTATGAGGTTTATGTCCTTGGGATCATGCATATCTTCCTCTGAAACTTTTGAAATCTGCCATTCTGAAATTGAGAGTATTCCTGCCTTTCCTTTCCTTGGTCACAAATTCTAAGGTAGACCAGCCACTTTCTCAAAAGGTTCCTAGTATTTCCCCTTCAACAGAAGATACAGAATAGAATCTCCACTTGTTTCCTTCATATCATGAAGGTAAACTAAGAAATTATTAATCGCTCCACTTTGAGAAGAGAGAGAGAGACAGAGACAGGCAGAAAGAGACAGAGAAAGAGATGGAAAGAGAGAGAGAGAGAGAGAGAGAGAGAGAGAGAGAGAGAGA
>NW_027186844.1:3765-18959 GCF_028583685.1 Petaurus breviceps papuanus | reverse complement strand
GAGAGAGAGAGAGAGAGAGAGAGAGAGAGAGAGATCACAGGAGCTGAAATCCTAGCCACCAGAATCACACTCTGCAGAGAGACCAGAGAGGGAATGGAAAATCCAACAGCCTTGTATTTGTCAGTGGTGACCTAGGAGTGAGCATTTTCAGTAGAAAGTGGTGGTAGAGGTGAGGCTTGGGGATCAGGCAAGAGCCAGGGAAGAAGGTCACCTTAACTGCTCCTCAGGGAGATCAAGGAGAACCATCAGGCAGGGACCAGAGTGAGCAGCAGTCTCCAGGAAAGAGAAGTCTTGGGATAGGGGAGGCCATGGCATGGACAAAAGAGAAGTGAGTGGAGCAAAAGAGGAAGGAGGAAATCTCTGAGGGAGGAGACAGGACTGGGAAAGGGTCACATCAGCTGGCTCACCTTTGGGAAAGAGCATCAAGGGATTATAAGACCACGACAGACGGAGGGTTAGCATAGGACATCATCACGAGCAAGAAGAAATGCAGCAGGTCAAGGATTGAGGGAGACGACACTTGGCAAATCAGGCCCACTCTTCATCCAGAAGATCCATCAAGAAACCCTAAGCCCTGAGGACACAGCCAAAGACACCTGGCTGCCAGTAGGAAAGAAAGCAGAAAGGGGCCATAAATACCGTGGTGGACAGGTGGGGAGATGGGCGTCAGGGGAACAAGCCAGCACAGCTGAAGGAAACATCTGGAGGCCGGACGCTCCTGGAGGAGGGAGCCCAGGCTGTGACTTCTCAGTTCAGCAGACGTGCATTCATGAAGCACCTGCTTTGGGTGCATCATATGACCCTCGCTGGGGATGCCGGGATGAAAAGCTGCCATCCCTTGAACGAAGAGAATGATATTTTAAGTTTTTCTTTATCTACCATTTTAAGGGCGACTGTTCCCTTTGGATTCATTATTTCATTTGTACCTCATAGAAACCCTGTGAGGTCTGTGAGATGCCTATTATCACCCCATTTTAGTGATAAGAAAAGAGACGAAAAGAGACTGAGTGGCTCCAGACCACATCGTTAGTAATTCATAGAGCAGCAGCTAACACTTTCAGCTTCCCCACCTCTTCCTACCACCCTCCCCGCCCCCCACTGCAGGAGCTATGGCCTTCTACATCCTCAGAATGTCTTCTCTTCCCTCCCGCCCTACTCCCACCTCCTGCATATGCCCGTGATCGCAACTGGAAAACAGAGGGCAGAGAAGTCGGTGGAATCCAAGTCAATAGGTAAGAACTTCCTCCGGTTGGTGACATACTATCTCCCTATCCAGCCCAGGAAGAACGAGTTAGTGACACAGAACCGCAGGGCAGCTTAAGAAGAAGTCAGAACTTGGGCTTGCAGTTTGAGAGAGCCACCAGGAAAGCTGGGTGTGGTCTGAAGGGCCCCAAGACTTGAGGGAACTTTCTGGGTTCAGAGAAAAGATAGGCCCCTCTGAGCTAAGGAAAGTTTACAACGCTTCTCCTGCCTGTATTTTAGGCTGTGATCCAGAGTCCAAGTCTTCACCATCATCCATTATTTTTTAGGAGGCAATTGGGGTAAAGTGACTTGGCCAGGGGCACACGGATAGGATTCGAATTCGGGTCCTCCTGATTCTAGGACTGGCGTTCTATTCACTGCGTCACACCAGCTGCCCCAAAGGGTGGGTTTTCATGACTGTAGCAGGGTGCTGAACTCTCAGTAAAACAACAGTCTGGTGGTCTCTTTAGTCAGGACCAAGAGGATTGGCTGAGCCAGACCCCTGGAGGCTTTAAATAGCCCAGGCCTGGAGCTGAGCGGGCCTGGGTGCAGGTGGAGACCAAGGGATTTTTCTGCCCTCCTCCCCATTGGTCCTGACAGCCATCGGTGTTTTGGCAGAGGGAAATGGCCCATCCACCAGCCAGTGAGTGTGCGTTTGCAGACCGAGGCCCAGCTGAACGTGCCCCAGAGACAAAGGACACGCGAGGTAACCACACTTCTGACCCGGCACCCCTGGGCTAGCCGAGAAGCCCTGCTCCTCTTCCCTTGGTTTGGGCCACTTAGCTCCCTGCCCATGTCTCCTCGGTATCCCGGCCGCACAAGGCTCCCCAGGGCTCCCCGTTCTCCAACCCCCGCGATCTCTTCCTCCATCCAGCCCTCTTGATCTCTAGCTGGCCATTGGCCCCAGATGGTTGTGGAGGAGAAAGTGAGGCTGGTGACCTTGCCCAGCCCTCCCTCACTCCAGTCCAGGTCAACTGCAAATCACAGCATCACCATTCTGATGTCATGGTCTTCTTGGAGAACTAAGGGCAAACAGCACAGCCCACCTGTGACAGGAGACTGCTGTGCGTCCCTTCGCATTCACTACAGGACATAACTAAGAGGCCGAATTTCTGCAGTTGGTGTCATGCCCTTCCTGTGGTTAGGTCTGTGAAGGGCCAATCCCCTCTCCCACCCCGGTCCCTTTAATGAAACCTGTGATTTCATTGGTGAGGAAAGTCCTATGCACGTCTCCATTTTTTCCCTTGACTTTAAGCCTGGAGGAGTTACCTGAGGGATGGGGGACACTGAGGGCTCTAGAAATGACTTGTCCAGGGTTACAAGGCCAGCATATTGCAAAGGAGGGTCCTGGCTCTGACGTCCAGCCTCTATCCACTGTGCCACACATGTCTCTGGCTATGATCAGAGCAGATGACATTTTGAAGAAACAATGTTGCTGACTAGGACTGGGAGGGCTACAAAATGTTCCAAACATGACTTACCTTGGTCCTCCCAATCCTGAGAGGCAGGAGGAGTTTCCGGCCTCATCACAGGATCCCAGATTGCTCAGAGATTGACTTGCCCAAGGTCACAGGGGCAGTGAGGACCAGGGATGGGTCTCAGGCCCCAACCTTCTCACTCCAGAGCCAGCCCTCAGCTGGACCACAGGGGTCACAGCTTCGTCTCTCCTGCTAAGGAATAGGGGGACCCTGGCCTCCTTTCCAGCTCTGTGCTTCTGGAGTTTGCAAAGGTGCCTCCAGTGAAGGCATGGCTTCCAGGGAGAGGAAGGTGATCACCTCACTGCCCTCTGCCCTGGCCAGACCTCCTCTGCAGGCTTGGGGGGCGGTACCCTGAGATAAGCTGGAATGTACAAAGGCAGCAACCAGGATGGGGAAGAGCCTGGACCTGTCTTGTGGGGCCGGGGGAGGAGGTGGAGCTGTTTGGTTTGGAGAAGACTCAGGGCACTGGGTCACAGTGGTGTGAAGGGCCATGGGGGTGGGAGTGCATTACATTTGTTCCTCTTAGCCCCTGAAGGCAAAGCCAAGGTCAATGTGTACAAGTGGTGAAGAAGCAGATCTAGGCTCAAGGTCAGGAGAAATTTCCCAGCAGAGAGTAGTTGTTGGGCCCCTGCCTTGGAGCTTTTCAGGCAGGGGCTGCGCAAATTGTAGGGGAGATTCCTTGGGGTTACAGGGTGGTCCCCCTCTGGCGCTAAAGTCCTCTGAGGTCTGTGATCTGGACGAGGCATAGAAGGTGGAAGTCAGAAGGGGAGCGCCCACGATGGCGGCAGCGGTCATATTGGTCCACACTGGGACATCCTCTGGGGGTCTTTGAGCTGTTGATTACCTTCTCTGCTGGAGGGGCTTTGATTTTAATCAGATCATTCTGCACATATGTGGCTACTCCTGGTGGCCTAACCAGTGAGCATAATTAAAAGAAATGATTGGCTTTCCCTTTAAGCAAACATCTGGTTTTACTTGAAACAAGATGACTTAGTTGTTTCAGAAACATTCTTGTAACCCTGGATTCACATTTTCATCTTAAATATATATTTTCTCTGTTGGAGCAGCACGTTTATGTAAACACTCTAACTGACAAGCGACAGTTTCAGAAGTATGGCGGCCTGGGAGCCTCACTTGCCGAGCCAGCCGTGCCAGCGCGGGAAGCCACAGGCACCGCTGCCGTTTGATGTGAGCGCTGTAAATCTGTTTGAGCCATCCTTCTGATTTAAACAATTACTGTGATTTATACCCCGAAAGCAGTAATTTGCAGAAAATGTAACCATGTGAAAACATTTCTGGGCAGTGTATCTTGGCAACTGGGGCAGCCTGTGATGTCATCGCGTCAGACTGCATGGATGTACAGAGCGAGGAAGAGGAGGAGGAGAGCAGGGGCCTACAGGGCCCACGGTCCCAGACCCCAGCAAGAGCCCCCCCTAGCCCGCCTCCACACACAGACACCAATTTCATCAGGTGGTATTCACCCGAGGACAGAAACAGCATTGGCCACCTCCTAAAAGCAGCAGGAGTGATGGTTGGTAAGGGAGAACACAGGCATCATTTGTAGCTCTGCTTTCCTGGGCTGAGCCACAGACCTGTTAATTCATCCATCAGGACCTGGAACGTTGGAGCTTGGCACATAGAACATAGAATGTCTGAGCTAGGAACAGTCTGGAAACACAGGACTGGGGATGTCTGAGCTAGAACATCCAAGGTGCCCGTGGCTTATCTGATGGAGTCAGAGTTAAAGGCGTCTTAAGGATTGTCCTGCTCCACCTAGAGAGGGGACTGGGACCTGCCTAGAGTTCAACAGTTCTGGGTGGCAAAGTGAGTACCCAGGTGTCCTGAGCCCTAGCCTTTGGCTTCCCTCACCACCCTCACTGGGACAAAAGCCACTGGAGGCCAGCAGGTGTTGTCACTTTTGTACCCCGAGTGACTAGCAGAGTCACACACACACACACACACAACTTCCAGATGAAGCAGTTTTTTTTGTTGTTATCCAATTCATTTTGTTTTCAGCTTCACATATTCTCCCTTTCCCTTCACTGAGCCATTGAGAAGGCAAGAAAAATGAAACTAGTTATAAAAATGTCTATCGACTTTTAGATGTTCTCTGATCATTCTTGCCTCTGAAGGAAGTGACTGAGAAACTGGTCCCCTGTGAGCATTTACAAAGCATCTCAGCACACATACACACAGTTTAATAGCTAAGCTATTGATCTGAAAAACCATCATGATGGAGAGGAAAGAAACTCAGGGTAAAAAGGCCTGGGCTCCAACTCCTGTCTTAATGGTTAGAGCATGGGACCAACTTGCCTGAAATGAAACTTAATAGAGATAAATGTAAATTCTTACACATGGGTTCAAAAAATCAACCTCTCTTTGTCAACAAGCACTTAATTAAGTGCTTACTCTGTGCTAAGCTATGAGGAAGCAAACAAAGGTAAAATCACCTCTTGGTCCCTCTGAGAGTCCTGCTGGGGCCAAAGGCCCAACCCTAGAGTTCAACCCCCAACCTCCATGACAGAGAATCAAGTTTCGATTTATCAAGAGAATAAGCGCTGGGCCCCCTGAGGCCCGCCCCCAGTCTGTGCTCCATGAAGGCTGAGACTGCACTTTATTAGACCAAAAGCTCGAATTCACTCCATCACATCTGCTCTTTTTTAAAACAAGAATAAATAAAATAAATACCAGGTTATTAAGAGAAGCCCTTCATTATGAGAAGCATACGCTACAAAAAGAGTCCCAGAGGCTGAGGGATGGGTGAGGGGATGCGTTGCTATGGAAACGAGGCCTCTGCATTCCCTCAGGGCCAGGGGGCTGCTCTTTGCTTCAAAAGGTTAAAAATTACCCCTTGAAAGGCTGTCATTGGAATGATGGATCTCTCTGTTTGGCTCCACACATGACGTTCCAATCTCCCACCTCTGAGCCTTTGCACAGTCTGTCCCTCATTCCTGGAATGCTCTTCCTGTTCACCTCTGTCTCATGGAACCCCTGGATCTCTTCAAGGCGCAGCTAAAACATGACTACCTTCACAAGCCTGCCCCAAGCCTTCTTGGCAGGGCGGGATGGGGAGTGGGGAGACAGCTGGCGCCAGAGCCAGAGTGAGCTCCGTTCAAGGCCCATCCCTGACAGCACTGGCTGTGGGAGCCCAGGCACACCCTCCCCAAGTTGCTCAGTGACCCCGGGAGAAGGTGCTGCCCCAGCCTTGGCTGAGGGAGTTGATATTGATGAAATCTCAAGTCCAGCCTGTGTCCCAATCCTCTGTTCACTTACATGTGATGCTTGGTGTCCCCAGACACCCTTCATCCTGGGTTATCTAGTACCTGCCCTGTACTTAACTGGAAATAGATACAAGGGATATTGTAAAGACAGGAATGAAAAAGACAGTGGAAAATTACTCTATCTGGGGAGAGAGAAGGTATTTCTTATTCCAAAAGAATTCAATAACAGGGATGGGAAATATGTTAAGAATAAATACCCCAAAGTCCCTCAAGATGGAACAGTGAGCAGAAGCCAAACAGTATGCATGCAAGACTTAGAACAAATGGAAGGTGATCTCAAAAGGAAGGCACAAAAAAGCAGCAAGGGCACCAGAAAGGACTTTCCCCAGAGGAGTTCCAGCTGAGTCTTGAAGGAAGCCAGGGGAGTTAGGAGTCAGGAACCAAGGGGCAAGAGAACATTACAGGCATGGGGATAACTAGGGCAAAGTCACAGAAATGGAAAATGTCCATGTGAGAGGTGTGGCAAATGGGCCAGTGTTGCTGGACCCTAGAGTTAATAGAGGGGAGTAAAATGTAAGAAGACTGGAAGGATAGCAAGGGAAAAGTAGGGCAAACAGTTTAGTGCAGGAGGTGAAAAAGTTTACTTAAATAACAGGTTTCTTGAAAATTAGATTGGACCAGACAGAAATCAGTGACTCCATGAGACAAGAAATATTAGAACAAATTTGAAAGACTGAAGGAAAGAAAAGATAAAATGCAAGTTGTGTCTTATAAAAAATGACAACTTGAAAAAGGTCAGGAAGAGATTACCTAGGAATCATCATTATCTAACCTGAAAACTTTGACCATAAGAGCATGGGTAGAATATTCCAAGAAATATGAATCAAAACTGTGCAAAGCTATTGGAACCAGATGGCAAAGTTAAAGTAGAATCTACTGGTCACCTTCTGAAAGAAACTAAGATGTGAAACTTCCAGATTTGTTATAGGCAAAATCCAGAGCTTTTAGGTTAGAGGGGAAAAATGCTCTAAGCAACCAGAAAGAGCTCAAATACTGAAGAGCTGTAGACAGGATCACACAAGACCTGACAGCTACCACATTACAGGAGAGGAGAGCTTGGAATACATTATTCCAGAAGGCAACTGTGAAGATTTACAACCAAGAATAACCTAGCTAGCAAAATTGAGGATAACCTTACAGGAGAAAGATGGATTTTTCATGAAACAGAGAACTTCAAAGCATTTCTGAAGAGTCCAGAGCTGAGTTGATAACTTTAAAATGTAAACATAGGAATCAAGAGAAATATCAACAATCAAGAGAAAGCAAAGAACTGGAAAGAGGGGGGTATCTATCTATTAGGGAATGACTGAACAAATTCCATTTTATTAATGTAATGGAATATTATTGTGCCATAAGTAGTTATGAAAAAGATGGTTTCAATTAAACTTGTATGAACTGATACAGAATGAAGTAAGTAGAACCAGGAGAATAATTTATACAATAACAAGTACATTGTAAAGCAAATCAACCCCAAAAAAAGACATAGAAACACTCTGATCAATGCTATTGCCAATTGAAGTCAAAGGACCATTGGTGAAGCATGCTACCTACTTCCTGTTGGAGAGATGATGAACCCAAAGTGCAGAATGACTCAGACTTCTTGGGACATGGTAAATATGTGTAATTGTTTGTATTGATTGTACTTATTTATTACAAGTATTGTGGTTTTTCTTCTTTTTTCCATGGGGAGGTGGGGAAGTTGAGGGGGGAAATAAGCTAGTAATAGTGCTCATAAAAAGGAGGGGTTAAGGGGCACATTGAAACTTTTTTAGTGCTCATAAGAAGACAGAAGTTCAGAAGACATAAATGAACAGAATAACTTTCAAAGTAACATGTTGAATTAATTATACACCTTTTTTTAAAAAAAAGTAAACTGTAATAGAGATTTGTGGTTCTACATACAATCCCCCATCTCTGTGCCATTTTGTATGTAAAAATATTCCTTTTTACATTTGTTAAATTCTAAATTAAAAAAAATAAAACTATAAAACCAAGTCTTGTGATTCCAAATCCAGAGTTTAATGAATCAATCAGTCAGTCAATAAAAATTTACTAAGCACCTACTGTGTGCTAGGCAATGTGGTAAGTACTAGGAATACAAAGAAAGATTCCCAAGGAGTTCATGGTCTGATGGGAAGGATTAGTAATAGGAGAAAGAAAGGGAGGCAGGAAGAAGAGGGTATATTCTGGGTACAATGAAGACCACCTTTGTTCAAAGGAAAGGGAAGTGTTGGAGAAGAGGGGAAGATAAGAGTGGAAAATGAGCATAGGACTAGCCTGTGAAGGGTCTTGATTAGACTTTGCACCAAAACCCAATTCCAAGTGTTTTTTTTTAAAGCAATCGGGCTTAAGTAACTTGCTCAAGGTTACATGGCCAGTTATTTCTGGGTGTGGTGCTAAGTATCTGAGCCTGGATTTGATCCAGGTCATCCCGACACTGGAGCCAGTGCTCTTACTTGCTGAGCCACCTGGCCGCCCCTTCCAAGTGCTTTATAATGAGATTTCATGGCACTCAAGGTTTAGCTTCTGAAAGAAGGAAAAAGGAAGCAAGCATTTATTAAGCACCTGCTGTATGCCACACTAGTGCTAAGCACATCATCAATATTATCTCTTTTGATCTTTGCAATGACCTGGGGAGGGCGGTGATGGTATTATCTCCATTTTACAGTTAAGGAGACTGAGGCAAACATGTGAAGTGGGTCACCAGGATCATTCACCTAGTAAATGGCAGAAGCTGCATTTTAACTCAGGTCATCCTGATTCCGGGTCCAACATTCTATACCTTGCATCTCCATGCTGTGAAAAGAAGGCTTGAGGGACAGGTGGAAACAGGGCAGGGTGGCTCAGCAGATCCAGCAGTTTCTCTCACCTTGACAATTTTTCTCTTTTCTCTCTGACTGCCTGGAATGTAGCTTGCCCTGCAGTGTGTGGGGTGTTCAAGGGGGATGAGCCCCTCTGGGGTGAGGGCTATTCATCCACCGTCAGCCAGCTCTCACTGTGCTTCCAAGATGCTGCAGCAGGCACAGCAGCCACAGCCCAGAAACCATCTCTGCAGATGGGCTAAACCAGGCTGAGGGGGATGGAAGGACCCCAGACCCAGCGGTGAGGCATGGGGATGTCTACCCCAAGCTCATGAAGACTTTTCCCAGTAGAACAAAGGGGTAAATGAGAACAACTTGTCCCAACAGCCATGAGGGTGGCGGAAGCAGGTGCTGTGGAATGCTTAGAGCTGGGTCTGCCATCAGAGATGCCAAGGTCATCCACTGCATCTCCAGCCATCACCGGTCATCTTGACTCTTGTCCTGCCACTGGACTCCAGTGACCCTGGAGGAGATAGTGAGGCTGACGACTGTGCAGCCCCACCTCACTCAAATCTAGTCCTTGCAGATGAAGACATCTCCTCATGATGCCATTGGCCTCTTCAAAACAAAGGACAAACAATGGTTTGTCCTGCTTTTTAGACACTACAAAAAACATGTATGTGAGCTTGGCACATAGCAGGTGTATAATCCACTTTTGTTGATTGATTGACAGGCCAATAGCTTCCGTGAAGCTGGGTTGGGATAGTGCCGGACCTACCCCCACAGCCGTGGCCTAGGATCTGTGAAGGGGATGGTAGACCTGGCATCCAGCCTCCCACCTTTGTTCTCTTAGGAGCATATTAGGAAAGTAAGGGCACTGCTGAGAGGTGGCATACTCCTGGCCCTGAGCCTCCCCTGCCTGTCAGTAACGCCCTGACCCTAAGCCTTGGCAGAGCTCTTGCTGTTGAATTCAGGGGTCACAGAAGACACAGCTTCTGCCCAAGGTGCCACTGACCCCTGGGTGGCAGGAGGCTCTGAGCTGGGGAAGGTGCACAGCCTGTCTCTGTTCTGTATATTTGGTCTGTCTCCAGCTGAATCTTGGGGTGTCTCAAAGTGCACATGCTGTGACCAAGCAGAGTTTGTCTTCTTTGGTCCAAATGCTCCCCTCAGCTTGGCATTCAAGGCTCTTACAACCTGGGCCTGCGTGGCAGAGAATGTTTCCCTGACTTTGGTCTTTGTGTCTGCGATGCTGAGCATAGAGCCTGGTACAAAGGGAGAGGAGAGGGACCCGAAGCTGTGATTTCAGGGGGTAGGGCTCTCCCAGAGGAGGAAACTCCCTTCTCCAGTAGTCCTGGTTGGCATACTCTCTGAACCTCATCCTTTAAAGGGCTTCTTGGGATGCTGAGCTAGCAGGGCCACAGTCAGTTCTGGGGACATGGAAGGTGCCTACAACATGCCTGTCAGGTCAGTGGCCTTCCCTTCCTTTGCCTCAGTGTCCTTCTCTGTAAATGGAGGGGAGGAGTGCTGGACCACGGGAGCATTCAGCCCCTGCCAGCTGCATCCTGTGGGTCTAATCCTGATAGAATGCTGATTGCTGTTGTGCAGACAGTGTGAATGTTTTAAAATGTGCAGCCTCCTTGGTCCTCCCAGGAGCGGTCTGCAGATTTATGGTTCCACTTCAAAAGCTCACACTCCGTTAATTGGGCCCATGTGAGCGGGGACTTCCGAGTCTGATGGAGCCATCTCCATGATGCCTCCTCCCTGCCACCATCTGCCAGCCTCCCGCCAATCAGGGTGAGCCAGAGGACAGCTGAGGGAAGCCCAGCTCCTTCACTTTCCTCAAGGTAGGATGCTCGAAGGAAGGCTTGGCCATTTCTTTGTGTCCAAACTCTACCACTCCACCTTTGCTTGGGAAACCCTTTTGGAAGCGGGCTCCTTTGTAAAAGCAAGTGTGTTGGATTAGCTGGCCTCTGAGGTCTCTTACAGCTTGGTCCATCTGACCCTCTGAAAACACAGCACAGTCACAGATGGGCAAATGGTGCCAAATGGCTGGTTGATTTTACTTAGAGCTGGAGGTCCCCTTGGACCATCAGCACCAACTATGCCCGAAGCACAGTCCCAGGTACTGGGGATACATCAGACCCCAAAGTCCTTCAATTCCTGACCCAAAGAGCTCTCATTCTACCACAACTGCAGGGAGGTGAAAACAGTCTACATATCCATCTACACACATTTCTACCTACGTACAGTCCACACACACACACAGTGGGGCACCAGCCACTGTGGGAATCATGCAGAAGATGATGTTTGAGCTGAGTTTGGAAAGAAACAAAGGCTTCTTCTCGCATAGGGGAGGGTGGCCAGTGGAAGGTCACAGAGTCACGACATGAAGTGTCCTGTGTGAGGAACAGCAAGAAGGCCATTTTGTCTGGAATGTAGAGTTGATAAGGGGAGTAACGTATAATGAAGCTGGAAAAGTGGGGTGGGGGCCAGATTGTAAGGGGGCATTGAATGTCATACAGAGATGTTTGGATTTAGCCCTAGAGGTCATGGGAACTACTGAAGTTTATTGACTAGGACTGTGTGTGCAGGATGGATGGAGTGAAGTGGGAAGAGACTGGAGGCAGTAAGACCAGCTCATAGACCATTGTGATAGGCCAGGAAGGAGATGAGGAGACCCTGCACCAGGGTGGTGGCCATGGAGGTGTCGAGATGGAAGGTTTGACAACAGATTGGGCAGGTGGGGTGAGGGAGAGTAAGGAGCTGAGAATGACAATGAGGCTTCACCTGGGGTGACTGGAGGGTGGAGGCTCGCTCGACAGTAATAGGGAAGGTCAGAAGTAGAAGGGTACGGGGGGAAGAGAGTGAGTGCATTTTTGAGCATGACTATGGGACGTCCAGTTTGAAATGTCCATTGGGCAGTTGGGGATCGAGGACAGAAGTTTAGGGACGAGAGAAAGCCAGGTGGTAAGAGCTGGAGAAGCAACTGAGAGGACCTAATGAGGACAAACAGCTTTTGGTGGAAGACCTGCCCAATCCACCAGGTCCTTTACCATACTGTGGGGCCTGTGCAGTGGTCAGGCTGCCCTCGTGCTCATTCTCCCTGGTTCTGGCTACCCTTGTTGGATGCCCACTTCCTCTCGAACCTATCTTTTTGTGGTTGCTATTTTTATTGTATTCTATTTTTTTCCTTTTGGAGGGGAGAATGCAGGGCAATTGGGGTTATGTGACTTGCCTAAGGTCACATGGCTAGTAAGTGTTGAGTGTCTGAGGCCGGATTTGAGCTCAGGTCCTCCTGACTCCAGGGCCAGTGCTGTATTCACTGTGCCACCAAACTGCCCTTGATCATCATATTTCTCTGATAAAAGTTGAAATTCCAAGATACATAAGAAAATGGTTGAAATTTATCATAAGAATAAGAGTCATTCCCTACTTGGTAAATGTCCAAAGACATGAATTTGTTGTTGTTTGCTCATTTTTCAGTTGTGTCTGACTCTCTGTGACCCCTTTTTGATTTTCTTGCAAAGATATTAAAGTAGTTTGCCATTTTCTTCTCCAGATCATTTTACAGAGAAGGAAACTGAGGCAACAGGGTTAAGTGACTTATCCAGGGTCACACAGCTAGTGTCTGAGGCCAGATTGAACTCAGGAAGAGGAACCATCTTGACTCCAGGCCTGGCCCATTATCCACGGTGCCACCTAACTGCCCAAAGATATGAACAGGAAATTTTAAAAAGAAGAAAGTCACTAATAACTATTCCATATCAATAATTGTCAAGACAATCTGGTAAAAAATAAAGAGATTGATCAATAGAACAGATCGGCTATCCAAACTAAACAAACAAATGAACGTAACAGCTTAGTGTTTGACACACTCAAAGACATCCCCTTTCCCTAGCTACTGGGGCAAGAATTCACTACCTAACACAAACATCTGGGAAAACTAGAAATTAGTCTGGAAGAAAATAGGTTTAAATCAACATTTCATGCAATAGGGTAAGCTGGCAAGGAATACCTGATTTCAACCTAAAAGATGACACCATAAAACAAATTACCCATCAGATCTATGGAGAAGGGAAAATTTTGCAATCAAACAGAGTAGACAGGAATCACAGAAGCCAAAATGGCGGTTGTGTTCTTTTGTTTGTATAGATGGTGTAACAAATCTGTGCCATTGAACAGCCTCCGTATTTCTTACCAGATTGTTGATGGTTACTGATTTATAATAGTCTGAGGTCTGGTACTTCTGGTTCTACTTACTTTTTCTCATTATTTCAAGAGATTCTTGGCCTTTAGTTCTTCCAAATATATTATGTTGACTCAGCCTACCCTTGAACAATTGATATTTCTCCAGTTATTTAGATCTGTCTTTATTTCCATTAAGTATTTTGTAGTTGTATACTTGCAGTTCTTTTGTTTCTGGGTAGGTTGACTTCCAAGTATTTTATACATTCTGTACTTAATTTGAAAAGAATTTCTTTTTCTACCTCTTCCTGCTGGATGATGGTGGTAATATACAGACATGCTGATGATTTATGTGTAGTCTTTTATCCTGCAGCTTTGACAGAGTTTTGATTTCTTTCAGTGAGTTTTTCATGAACTCTACAGGGTTTTCTAAGCAAGTCATCATATCATTTGCGTGAATAATTTTGTTTTCTCTTTGCTTATGTCATTGCTGTGGCTAGCTTTTTCTCGTTCTGTATCAAATGGTGATGGTAATAATGGATGTTCTTGCTTTGCCTCTGGCTTCATGAGAAAGGCCTCTAGTGTATAGCCACCCTCTGTAACTCTGACCCCTGATGTTAGGTAGACACCACTTATCATATTAATGAAAGGTTCTTTCCCCCTGTGTTCTAGGTTTGTTGTTGTGGTTGCTTTTAAAACTCACTGGCTCCCTATTTCCTCCAGGATCAAATACAAAAGGCTCTGTTTGGCATTCAAAGCCCTTCATAACCTAGCTGCATCCCTCCCTCCCTCCCTCCTTCCCACCTTTCCAGTCTTCCTACACCTCACTGCCCAACATGTCCTCTTCAATCCAGCCACACCAATCTTCTGGCTGTTCCACAAACAAGACCCTATAGCAGCAAGCACCCCAGTGTCCCCAGGGTCACTGCTACCACAGGTTCTTAGATCTGCTTTGTTAAAGGAAATCAACTCAAAATGGGTTAACAAACTTATTTAATCAGTCAAATATGTATCGTTTACCTAGTTCAGGGGAAAAAGGTGTGCACCCCGAACTTCAGAATATACAGACAGAATTATCAAGACAGAAACAGATCAAGTAGACAGATTTCCCAACTGTCTGACCATTACATCCATACCCAGTCAACATCTGGGTTTTTAAAAGCCGGGGGACTCTCAACAACGGCTTCCCAGAGTTTCATCAAATCACAGAACACTTCTCAAAGTGAGTCCCAAAACAAAGCTACACATCAGGGCTTCTATAGCCTTCTCCTGGCTCAGAGAATGTAACAACCTTATTGACTCACCGGCCAATCAAGAAGTATCTACTGAAAAACAAGCCTCCCTCCCCAGGCTTCAGGTGCACCTTAGCCCAGGGGCAGGGAAGATCTTTACATTTACATTCCCATTACAGAGCCTCCATCTCCCCACTCCAAGTGTTTCCTCTAGATGTCCCCCATGCCTTCAATGCTCTTCCTCCTCAGCTCTATCGATTTATTTCCCTGGCCTTCTGTAAGTCTCAACTACAACTGTCTATCCTTTACTGGAAAACTTCCCCACCCTCTCCTGATGCTAGTGCCTTCCCCTGGTTAACTATTTCCAATATATCTTGTATATATTTGCATGTTGTTTCCCCCATTAGATTGTAAGCTTCTTGATGGCAAGGACTGCATTTTGACTATTTTTGTATCTCTAGCATTTATCAATGTCTGGCATATAGTAGATATTTAAGAAATGTTTTTTCATGTACTAATTAAAAAGAAATGGGGATTGTATTTTGCTAAAAAGCTTTTTCTCCATCTAGTCATATAATTATACAATTTTATTGTTCTTGTTATAAATATGGTCTGTTGGGGTGGCTAGGTGGCACAGTGAATAGAGCACCAGCCCTGGAGTCAGGAGGATCTGAATTCAAATATGGCCTCAGACACATAACACAAAAACTAGCCATGTGACCTTGGGCAAGTCACTTAACCCCAACTGCCCTCCAAAAAGCTATATATATAGTCTGTTAAACTGATAGTTCTCCTAGAATTGAATCAGATCTGTTAGAATTCCAGCCTGGTCAGAGTGTAGAATCTTTACTATAGGTGGCTCTAGTTCCTTTCTAGTATTTTGTATAAATATTTGCATCAATATTCATTTGGTGTATTGATTTATAGTTTTTTTCTTCTGAATTTCAATTCTCCTTGATTTAAGAATCATAATTT
>NW_027186844.1:0-3665 GCF_028583685.1 Petaurus breviceps papuanus | reverse complement strand
TATAATTGAAATAACCCATTTTCAGAAAAAAAAATTTGAATATATGATAGAATACATCCTACTACCTGACCCCCTACCCCCAGCCATAGGAGCTTATTTATAGTTTGCTCAATTTTTTTTTCTGAAAATGGGTTATTTCAATTATATATTTTTGATAATCATGGCATTTAATATTTTGTAAATATTAGTACATTTTATATCAGTAGATGATTTTATGGATATATAATTGAGCAAAATATTTTCTTTTTTAAAAATTTAAAACATTTTTTATTTAAAGTTTCAAGTTCTAATTTCTATTCTTCCTTGCCTACCTCCCCTGAGATGGTAAGCAAGCAGATATAGATTATATGTGTGAAATTATGTAAAACATTTCCATATTAATCATCTTCTACAAAAAAATCAAAGAAAAGAAAAAAAGGAAAGAAAAAAAGAAAGCGAAAAAATACCTTGCTTCAGTTTGTATTCAAATAACATAAGTTCTTTCTCTGGAGGTAGATAGTGTACTTCATCATTAGTTCTTTGGGATTGTCTTGGATCATTGTATTGCTGAGAATAGCTAAGCCATTCACAGTTTTTTCATCAAACAATATTGCTGTTACACAATTGCTGTGCACAGGTCCAGCATTCTTCTGGTTCTGTTCACTTCCCTATGCATCAGTTCACATTTTTTTTCCCACATTTCTTGAAAGTATCCTGCTTGTCATTTCTTACAGGACAATAATAATCCACTACAAGGATATACCACAGCTTGTTTAGCCATTCCCCAGTTGATGGGCATCCCTTTGATTTCCAGTTCTTAGCCAACATAAAAAGAACTGCTATCTATTTTTTTGTACAAACATGTTCTTTTCTGTTTTTGAAGATATCTTTGGGATATAGAACTAGCAGTAGTATCACTGGATCAAAGGGTATGCACAGTTACTCAAACCTAATTGCCCTGCCTTCCCCCATTTAAAAAAGTTTTTTTTATCAAATATAATTTTTTTTGCATTAAAGTCAGTAAAAGATGTGTCTAATATATAATTTCCTGTATTCATTTGTAAGCTTTTTTTTTTTAATTTTAAGACCTAAAGCATGGTCAGTTTTTGTAAACGTTTCATGTAGATCCAAGAAATATATATTCCTTTCTAGTCTCATTAGATAACTCCCAGAGGTCTGTCACATCTGACTTTTAAAAAATTCTATTCAGGTTCCTAGATTCTTTCTTAAGCACTTTCTTGTGGGTTATATTTGTCTAGAACTGAAAGGGGTACATTAAGATCCTCCATGATTATAATTTTGCTTTTTATTTGCCCCTGTAATTCATTTAGCCTGTCCTTGATGTATTTAACTGTTATTCCATTTGGTGTATTAATGTAATATATTGATATTAATTCACTGTCTATGGTGCCTTTAGTATAATGGAGTTTCCTTGTCTATCTCTTTCAATTAAGTCTAGTTTTACTTTTACCTTGACTGAAGTCATAACTGTTACCTCTGCTTTTTTGAGTTCAGCTGAAATATATAGGTTTTCTTCAGCCCTTTAACTTAACTCCATGTGAATCTTTATGTTTAAAGTATGTTTCTTGTAAATATTTGTTGGATTCTACTTTCTAATCGATTCTGTTTTCCTCTTTCATTTTATGGGTGAGTTAATTCTATTAACATTCATAGTTAGAGTTTTTAATTGCATTTTCTACTTCCTCCCATTTTTTTTTGAAGTTTCTCCTCTTTTTTCTCCCCACTTCTTTGAACAAGGAACAAGATGGTGGTAAGAGAGGAATGTGTTCAATGCCAGTGTTCTATGCTCCATGTTGGTGTTAATTGCTTTAGGTCAGTTTACACCCCCCTGTTTCATGATGAACTTTGAACAATTTTAGAAAAAAAAAGGAATTCCACAAGATCACAACAGAGACCGCCATCAATGACCATATGTTGTCTCTCTTGTCTCTATGAAATCTTTATGAGGAAGATAAAAACATGTATCAACAGTATTCTTGATGAAAATATGAAGAGCAGAGGAGTTATTGAAAATGATTTTTACAGTAGATGGCATCTTAACAATCACACAGTCGATTCAAAGGTGCAGAGAATACAAGATCCAGTCATGTTTACTGTGGGTTAACAACGACTCAAAAAAAGCCTTTCACTGAGAGGAGCAAATTTCTGCCTTAAAGTGTCCCCCATCCCCAGTGTCTCCTGTGGATGTGATAACACCATGAGATATCAATATCTAGCCAGATCTAGCCACTGACCCCCACCAGGACTATCTGGCAACACCAAGTTAAGCCACCAAGCATTTATTAAGCTCCAGCTGTGTACTAGGCACTATGCTAATCACTAGGAATACAAAGAAAAACAATGAACAGTCCTTGCTCTTCTGGAGCTCATGATTGAGTGGGGGAGACAACATGTAAACAACCCAACCTATTTACAAATAAGTTGTAGACTGGATAAATTGGAGCAAAATCACAGAGGGAAGGCACTAGCATTAAGGGGTATTGGGAAAGACTATTTGCAGAACATGGGATTTTTGCTGGGATTTGAAGGAAACCAGGGGATCTAGGAGGTATAGATGAGGAGGGAGGGAGTTCTAGCCATGGGGGTCAGCCAGGAAAAATGCCTGGAGTTGAGATGCAGAGAGTCTTGTTGCAAAGAATAGCAATGAGGCTAGAGTCACTGAATCACAGAGCACACAAAGGAGAGTGAATAAGAAACCTGGAAAGATAGAAGGAAGGCAGGTTAGGAAGGACTTCAGATGCCAGGAGATTTTATACTTGATCCCGGAGACAATAGGGAGCCCCTGGAGTTATTGAACAGAAGAGTGATGTCCTCTATGTAGATCACTTTGACGACTGCATGGAAGATTGGAGGGGGTAGGAGGGAGATCTGAGGTAGGCAGATCAGCCCATTCCCAGCAGCGACTGCAATGATCCAGGCATGAGGCACTCGGGGTCTGCACCAGAGTGGGGGCAGGGTCAGAGGAGAGGAGGAGGCATATTTGAGAGCGGCTGTGGAGGTAGAAATGACAGATGGAAAGTGATTGGCTGTGGGGATGAGAGAGGGTGGGGAGTCAAGGATGATGGCTAAGTGGTGAGTCTGGGTGCCTGGGAGCATGGGGCACCTTCTCAGGTCTTCCTGACTCCAGGGCTGGTGCTCTATTCACTGCGTCACCTAGCCACCCCCTTGGGGGCACCTTCTACAGGAACAAGGAGGGTAGGAAGAGGGGAGGGGGAAGATGAAAGGTTCCATTTTGGACATGTCAGGTTTAAGTATCTATGGAAGATCCAGTTTGAGATGCCCAGTAGGCAGCTGATGATGTGAGACTGGGGTCATGAGAGAGATTGGGCTGGACAAGCAGATCCTTGAGATGTATGAGAAAGAAGGGAAGGAGGAGATGGAGGGAAGAGGGACCATCTGGCCTGGTCCTGAATGAAACAAAGGCACTAGATGGTACCGTGTTTCCCCGATAATAAGACACTGTCTTATTATTTTTTTTTGGACAGAAAAACACCAGAGGGCTTATTTTCAGGGGAGGGCTTATTTTAATGAACATTGACATCAATTTTAACAAACAGGTAAACGTGAACAAAAAATGTACCTTTATAAGCAAATCACTGGGGAAGAACAGGATGACGCGCTCACTGCTGCAGCTCTGATTGGATGCAGCTCGGAGCGCGGCGTGC
>NW_027186843.1:12797-20173 GCF_028583685.1 Petaurus breviceps papuanus | reverse complement strand
GTAATACTGCTCTAAATATACCTAAATGTGGCTTCCAAAGTGCCGGAGCCTACTCTGCCCGAGGGAAATTTGATCAACTGGGAGTTCCTTACAGTAATGAAATAACAGGTGCAGTCCCCCCCCCCATTCTTTTGCTAACATGTAGACATTGTCTTAGTAGGAGAACGTAAACTCCCTGCAAAAAAAGGCTGCTTCCACTTTTGTCTGTATACTCAGTGCTCAGCAGAGCACCTAGCACACAGCAGATGCTTAATAAATGCTTTCTGATTAACAGGCAGCTAGGTATAGAAGATAGATTAACAGGAATGTCCACATTCAGCATATTTGAATCTGCTCCAAGGATGATATTCATAATGATACTTGATAATTTGCACTAAGCTGCATGAGGACGTATTAAAAGTAGAAAAACACAAAGGCGGTTCATCCACTAACCCAGTAAAATTAAAATCAAGCACAGAATGGGTTACATTTGCATTATGAACATCAAAATCTTTGGCAGTAAGGACTGTCCCGTTTTCTTCTAAAGTGATTTCTGGAAGAAACTCCCCCATCCATCAACCCAACCATCTCCACCCAAGGCAGATGATCAAAGACTGCCCAGTATCTTGTAGAGGCAACTACTGGAAGCTGAGCAAGGATAGTAGGGAGTAGGATCATCATCTGCTTGCCCTCCTTAGGCTCTGGCTCCTCCTCCTCTGCCAACCTCATCTGGTTCTGGTTGGGGGGGGGGGCGGCGAATGTCCAGTCTCTGCATTTGTTGACACAGTCCTTGTTCTCCTCCTTGGTATACAGACTTCCTCGTTTTCATCCGTGGAGACACACAAATAGCCTCGGCCATGCACTTTTACTCTGTGCAGACTGCACCATTGTCCCTTATCATTTTTCCACATCACCCATTCAATAATTGTAGTTGCCTGGGGCTGTGATCTTTTAGAATTACTAATTGTGTGGTCAGTAACCCCCCAGAAATTTTCTGCTGGTATTTTATTTTCATGATCTAATGTCAAATAATTTATTACATATAGTGATAACCCCAACATTTGTCTTGGGCCACCCGTTCTACAAATTGCCCCTTTTAGTTTTTGGAGTGCGGTTTTAAGTGTGTGTTTTTTTCTTTCAACAATTGCCTGACCTGTGGGGTTGTAAGGAAGCTCTGTAATATGGTGAATACCCCATTGAAGACAGAATTCAGCAAAGCTTTTTGAGGCGTAAGTGGGGCCACTGTCAGTCTTTAATTGTTTTGGCACACCCGCAGCAGCAAAGTATGTAATAAGATGCTCTTGAACATGAGAGGTTTTTTCCCCAGACATAGCAGTTGCCCATATAAACCCTGAATATGTATCCATAGTTACATGTATATATTTCAATCTCCCCAAAAACAGAATAATAGTCAACATCAGACTGCCAAATTTCACTGGGTGATTTGGGTCCATGGGGATTTACATCCTTGAGTACAGAGGGACTGCAAATAACACATGATGGACAGCTTTTAACTATTTGCCTAGCTTGTTCTCTAGTGATATCAAAGGTCCTAGCAAGTATTCTAGCAGATTGATGAAATCTATGATGGGATTCCTTTGCTAATTCTAATGATCCCACAAGGATTTGATCAGCTATGTGATTACCTTTAAAAAGTGGTCCACATAGACCAGTGTGAGATGGGATATACATAAAATAAAAGGGATGTGATCTATTTTGTACAATATCTTGTAAATCACAGGACAATGTGTACAACTTAGTTTTATTTCTGCGTATGTTCGCTGTGGGCTGCCCATCAATCAGGGCCTCTCCTGAAAATTTGTCATGATGGTGACCTTAAATTGTGATTTATGTCTGATTCTTGAACATTCCACTTTGGGTCTTATTGTTCCTGATTGATAATGGTCAGTTCTGCTCTGGTGTCCAAGAGATCCAGAATTCTCCTGCCCTCCACATATATATGAAGGGTGGGTCTTGAGGTTGTAATGAATTGAGATCACATGACCTCTGGATTCTATATTTGAAATATCTGTTGTCCTTTTTTTAATTGGATCACAGAACTGCTGGGATTCATAATTTTAATTTTAATCTTATAATCTTCATAGTCCTTTTGTTCCACATAGGTTGGAGTGAACTGTAAATCCATGTATTCCCCTTCTGAGGTTAATCAAAGTACCCCCACAGGAGAAGAGCTCCTAAAAAGCACTTCTCTCTCCTGGCCTGGGTAAATATTTACTGATTGTTGCCTTGGGCTGTAAGATAACAGCAGTTACTTCAGAGGAGGAGGGATCCAAATTGGCTTGCCCTCCTGAACCTCTGGAGTATTGAGCTGAACATAAGTCCCTGCTGTTTTTTGTGGGCCCGGAACTTGACTGTTGAGGCCATTTCCCAAATTTCTAAATCTACATTCTGAAGTCCAATGAAAACCCCTATGACATTTGGGGCATTTTGATTTTGGACGTAATTTACTATTACTGCCACTCACTTGACATTCCCTTTTGAAATGACCCACTTTGCCACATTTATAACAATTCTTGTTTTGTCTATTTGTGGCAACTTGTGCTTTTGCTATAATTTGTACTTGAAAGACCATAGACTTTACCTCCATAGATTTTCGAATTAAGTGATCCAAGGAGGCATCAGCAGGAAGGGCCAAAAAAAGCTTTCTTATGATCTAAATTGCAATTCTCTCTAGCTATTTGTCTTATAAATTCTTCCCATTCCACAGTACTTCCTAGGGTATGCTCAGCTGCTTGTTGTATTTTTGCCACAAAATCAGGAAATGATTCCTCAGGTCCCTGCATGATATTTGTAAAATTTTTTCCTGGTTTACCAGAACTGATTATATCTTTCCATGCTTGTATGGCACAGTCTTGAACAGTACTATATACTGATACTGAATAGTCCATTTGTGTATTAGGTAATGTGTTAGGTCCATCACCCAAAAGCATGGAAATACTGGGTGTGTTAGGTCCCTCTGCCAAAATAAGATCATATAGCTTGCTATGACATTTTTTCCTTATAATTGGCCTCCCAGTGTAAGTAGTCCCCTGGGGTTAGGCATATTTTAGCTTTTTGCTTCCAATCATATGGTGTCAAAGCTGTGGCTGCTAAATTTTCCATTAATGATACCATATAAGAAGCTGCTGTCCCGTACTCCTGCACAGCCTTTGTTACCTCCTTAAGATCTTTTATATTTAATTTTTGCCATGTTTTATTGCCCTGAGCATCTCCTATAAAAGGGTGTGCTAACAAGTTGCAGCCTTTAAATCTCATTTTCTTAGTGTCTGTCCTTCCTCTTTTATAAGTTTTTGAAAAGGTATATATAATTCTGAAACCAGGGTGGGACTGCCATTAGGCTTCCCAGGTTTTTCCATTCCCCATGTGGGATTATAGGGCAGACACAGACTGAGGTTAAGAGGTTTGGTATTTTCTATGGACCTTTTTCCTACAAATTCAGGAGGTGTGGTCTCTTCCTGATCACTGCCTTCGCTCTCACCCATGACACTCAGTATTTCTTTAAGACCTGTTTTATCTGCTAGGCATATTTTAATGATATTATAAATTTTAAATATGGAACCAGAGTCACTCTCCTGTCCATTCTCCTTAAAGTAGTTAACTAAAGCTTCTCCCAGTGCTTTCCAATCAGGTCCTCTGATCTGAGAGCCACTTGGGAACCATGGAGCTACCTGTCAGACTATTTAAAAAACATTTTTCAGAATCTGTTTCTTAACTGAAATCCTTTTCTTACACACTATAAGTTGCAATATTCTCAGGTCTTTTCTTTCATCTTTTAAGCCCTTCACTAAGTTCCCTCCCATACTACATCTCTGTGAGCTCTGATTATGAAAAATGAAAATTGAGTGCACCAACGAAGGCCCTTCTAAGCCTTCCCCTTACCTTGAAAGAAATCCATTTTCCCTCGGATTTCATGCAGTCCTGCTTCCTGCCAGCAAATCCTGGGACTCTGTAGCTAGAGACTCAACATCAGTCCTGATGCCCCAAGTTCTGGGCACCACTTACTGCGGCCAGCACAGTTGGTGGGCTAGTGAGTGGTGAGAATAATGAGACGGGGGTGTAATCCATAGTTTGCTTATTACAGGACCATTTCATACAAAGCCAAAGATGCAAGGGGCTCACAGACATTAACTGAGCTGCTCAAGGTTACGTTTGTAGTCTGAACTAGCTCACAGATTATATGGCCCCCAACAGAAGGTCTATGTGACCCAAAGGAATGTAGACACCCCAAAAGAATGCAGATAATGTACAAGGATCCTCCCTTGATCTTGTTTACTATTTACCCTTGCTTAAGGTTAGTTATTTATTAGGGTAATATCATAGGACCATATCTGGAGGCATAAACAAAAATGATTATATGTATCTCTACATCCAAACGAGGTTATATGTCCTCCTGCTTTATCTGCCCTGTAACCTTTCAGGTAATAATATAGGGGAGGGGAGCATTTCATTAGCAGAGCTGGGGAACAACTGAAAGTTCTCTACATGAAGGTACCATTATTATCCTGATTTTATAGATGAAAAATCAAGGTAGACATTAACTGAGCTGCTCAAGGTTATGTTTGTATTCTGAACTAGATTTGAACTCAGATCTTCCTGACTCCAGGTCTAGCACTCTCTTCACTGCAGCATCTAGCAGGGGTTATATTGGGTGATATTTAAAGTCTCTATCAACCATCAACTATTATTACTATTATTAACAATAATAGTATTATTATTATAATAATAGTGTTATTAACAATAATAACAGCTTTTTGCTGCCATAACTGTTAAAAGAAACCTAATTAGTCTTTGAAATAAACAGTTTAATGGTAAGCTACTCTCTTAACAACCTAATCCACATCATCAATTGGGGTATACAAAAAGCTGACACGAAATGTTATATAGTTATATGGTTCCTAGGTATAGTAATCTCCTCATTGTAAGTAATGGGTTTGTTTATTTGGACAAATGAGGTTTTTTTTCATCTTCTGAAGCAGAACCAGTTCATCATTTGCTCTCTCTGGAAGGTGATTGAGGTTGCAGTGTCACTTAAAAACTTTCTCATCTAAGAGCAGAAATGAGAAAGCAACCAGTAAAATAGAGTCTGACCACAGGTATACAACATTGTTGAACACATAAGCTTAATTTTGTTAAACTGTTGTAATGTTATTGGGATATGAAGATCTTCCCTGTCCATTAATAGACCTATGTGACTACATGTGTCCCCTTTTCCCTTGGAACAGGAACAATTTTCCCAGGTCTAAAGGTACACAGGTATTTCAACCACAGACATCTTGCTGCTTTCACAGCTGTGATGAATCTTGAGTCACATAGAGTTCACTGGGGAAGGAACTTGCCTAAGGAGTAGCTTGCTTACAGGGAGGCTTGATTACAGGAAGTCTTGCTTGTAGGAAGGCTTTCAATTAGGCACTGGGTTATGAGGGTTGTGGTGCCTTCTGGCTCTGAACCTATTAGTTGAAACTATGTATACTAGGAGGTTGGTATTTTATTTTTGGACCTTTTGATTATCTGGATGAGACTCTGAGTAGCCATTTGTTAAGAGGCCCCAGACTACTTAGATGTTGATGATCTCCCAGTCTGGTGGTGTATGTGAGTGGTTATATTTGTTCAGACAAGTTGGAGCCCTGTCTGTTGCACTCTTTCTTGGATACTCACTTCTTTCTACTTACCTGTATTTATCTGTCTGATAATTAAAGTAAGATCATTAACCCTTTTAAAGCCATCTTTCCTTTAGAAAAGCAAATCAAAGAATCTATGCTAGCAATCCACCCTGTGTGCTAGTGTGGTTGCTAATACATAAACAGATGTGGGAAGTAGAATAGAAAGGAGCTTTGGACTCCTCATCCCAAATCCTGCATGTGTGTCCTTCCATTCTATCTGCACTTCCTCTTGAATAAGATCCTTTTTTCTCCTATCATACTCCAAATATCAACGCAGATGAATGAATCCCATGTGTAACTTTTATTGCTTCTTGAAATGTCTCCACTGTACTGTTGCTCACTTAGTGAACCAATAGCATTATGTAAAATAGATTCAATCTAGATTTCATAAATAATAATGGAGGATAACTGGAGCAACAAAAAAATTCACTTTTTAAATATGGGAAGATAAGTTCTGAATTTTTTTTTTAAAGACAGATATGTCTTTAAGAGTCCTCCAAGACCAAAAAACAATGTTTTCCATATAACACTTGTAAATTATCCTGTGTTACTAGTAGTCTGATATACATAAGGAACTTGACTGAGAGAGCTGCATTTTAACAAATGTTCTCATTTTATAGCTCCAATGGTTTATGGTAGCACAGCAACAGGCAGAATCCCATTAGGTAAGCACTTACATTTTTTCCATGCCTATGCAATTAAGAAGTTGGAACTAAAAGGCCAAGGTAGAGCTCATACATGATGATAGACAAGCAGACTGATGGATGGATGAATGGACCAACATAGAGACAGGATAGATAGATTAGATAGACACTCAGATAGATATATTGCTGTTGTTGTTTGTCATTTCTTCTTGAAGAGGGCCATGACATCAGGATGGAGATGTCATGACTTACAAGTGAATTGGATTTAAATGAGGGAGGGATGTGCAAGTTTACCAGTCTCACTCTCCCCTCCAGAGCCATATGGGTCCAGTGGCAAGATACAGACCAGGATGACTAGAGATGCCTCTGGATGTAACGGGAAGTCTTGGTCTTTTTAAACTAAGGTCTTTCCCAGGTTTCAGTTTGTCTGAGGCAATGCCCATTCAGTGATTAAGACTAGGTAAAAATGAAGTAAAGAATGGTTTCTTTTACCTAGCAAAAAATTTAAAAGTAAAATAAAATCAATATGGGAGGGGAACCCTCAGGGTTTCTGGCCAAAACAGAAACAATTTATATTTACACTCACCCTCAGTCATCAGAATCCAAACAATGACTGAGGGAGGCTTAGGCTGAGACCTATTGCTGGCCAATCAGTGAGAGTCAGAGTGATTTGTGTGTGTTTTTTTTTAAGCAATTGGGGTTAAGTAACTTGCTCAAGGTTACACGGCCAGGTGTTTCTGGGTGGGTGCTAAGTGTCTGAGCCCGGGATTCGATCTCCAGGTCTTCTCAACACTGGAGCCGGTGCTCTTACTTGCTGTGCTACCTGGCCGCCCCAGAGTGATTTGGTTTTAAAGCATGGTAAAAAAAAAGAAAGAAATACATTTCACAAACACCAATATATAATGCTAGGTTTCAGTGATCAAAATTTTCACTCCTTTGGGCAGAGCACCTGCAGACAAAGAGACAAGAGGGATGGAGAGAGGGAGTAAGGGAAGGAAGCAGGGAGCAGGGAAGAAAAGAAGGAGGGAAGGAAGGAAGGAAGGAAGGAAGGAAGGAAGGAAGGAAGGAAGGA
>NW_027186843.1:0-12787 GCF_028583685.1 Petaurus breviceps papuanus | reverse complement strand
GGAAGGAAGGAAGGAAGGAAGGAAGGAAGGAAGGAAGGAAGGAAGGAAGGAAGGAAGGAAGGAAGGAAGGAGCTAGCTGATTGCCCAACTGAAACTGGTCAGTTGAGTCTCCAGTGGGGCAGCTGCTACTACTCATGGGTTGTTGTTTGTCTTTCATTCTCAAAGAGAATCAAAACATCAGGAAGGAGATGTCATGACTTGCAAATGAATTGGATTTAACTGAGGGATGGCTGTGCAAAGTCATCAGCCTTCTGGGTCCAGTGGATGATAGACAGACAGACAGATAGATAGATAGACAGAGAAATGATAGATGCTAGATATATAATAGAGAAAGAGGTGAAAGAAAAATATAGATAGGTGGTAGAGAGATGAACGATATATAGAGAGACAGATTGATGATACATTAAAGATAGATATATAGAGATTAATAGATGATAGAGAAATAAAAATGTTAAAGAGAAATGGTGGATAGTTGATATAGACAGATAGGATGTATAGATTAGATTAGATAGGCTAGAGAAATTATAGATAGATGATATAGAGATTATCTCTATTTTATAAATAGATGATATATAGAAATAGATAAATACATGATGGAAAAATAGGAAGTTGGTAGATGGGATGGATAGATTAGATATGATAGAATAGAGAGATTATAGACAGATGAGATAGAGATAGATAATAGATTATAAATATATAGAAGACATGTAGGATGGATGGATTAAATAGACAGATGATGGAGAAATAGATGATAGAGATCAAAAGATAAATATATGAGAAATAGAAAGATAAGAGACAGATAGGTTTGTAGTTGGTTGGTTGGTTTTTGTCCATTCTTTTTTTTAAATTAACTTATTTATTTTTAGTTTTCAACATTCATTTCCACAAGATTTTGAGCTACAATTTTTTCTCCCTCTCTTTCCTCTACCCCCACCACAAAATATCAAGCCTACTGAATGTCCCTTCCCCCAATCTGTTCTCTCTTAAATCCTGCCCCATCACCCCCCTAACTTTCTAATCCATCTAGAAAGATGGATTTCTATGTACAACCTAAATTGAATCGCTTATATTCCCAGTGGGGGCAGGTGAGGAGTGAAGAGGGGGAAAAATCTGGAACTCAAAGTTTTAAAAATAAATCTTTAAAAATAAATTGTTTTTTTACATGCAACTGGGAAATAAGATATACAGGCACTGGGAACTCTGGAATTTAGCTATAATATTCCTAAGAGTTTACTTTTGGGTAACTTTTCAAAGAGGCGATCTGTGAATTCTTTCCATTTCTATTTTGCCCTCTGTTTCTAGAATATTGGGTAATTTTGCTTGAGAATTTATTGAAAGATGGTGTCTAGGCTCTTTTTTTGATCGTGGTTTTCAGGTAGTCCAGTAATTTTTAAATTATCTCTCCTGGATCTATTTTCCAGGTCAGTGGTTTTTGCAATGAAATATTTCACATTGCCTTCTATTTTTTCATTTGTTTGGATCTCTTTTATAGTCTCTTCATTTCTCATAAAGTCATTAGCTTCCAATTGCTCTAATCTAATGTTGAAGGAGTTATTCTCTTCAGTGAGTTTTTGAAATTCCTTTTCCATCTGGCAATTTCAGCTTTTTAAGGCATCCTTCTCCTCACTGGCTTTTTGGGCCTTTTTGACATTTTAATTAGTCTATTTTTAAGGTGTTATTTTCTTCAGTCAGGTTGTTGACTCTCATTTCATAATTTTCTTGCATCATTCTCATTTCTCCTCTCAATTTTTCCTCCACTTCTCTTATTTGCTTTTCAAAATCCTACTTACGGTCCTCTATGGCCTGTATCCAGCTGGTATTTTTCTTTGAAGCTTTTTTAAGGTGTTATTTTCTTCAGTGTATTTTTAGGTCTCCTTTAGGAGGCTGTTGACTTGCTTTTCATGATTTTCTTGCATCATTATCATTTCTCTTCCCAATTTTCCTTCCACTTCTCTTACTTGATTTTCAAAATGCTTCTTGAGCTCCTCCATGGCCTATAACCAATTCATATTTTTTGTGGAGGCTTTTGATGCAGGAGTTCTGACTTTGCTGTCTTCCTCCCACTCCATGCCTTGATCCTTTTTGTTGCCAAAAAAGGATTCTATGGTCTGTTTGTGCTTCCATTGCTCATATTGTCAGCCAATAACTTGACTTTTGAGCTCTTTGCAATGGTAGAACTCTGCTTCCAGAATTGAGAGGGCTATATCCCAAATTCTTGGGGTTTTCACAGCTGCTGGAGCCATTAGAAGGGCACTCTCTCCACCACAAGCTCTAGTTCACTGGCCACATACCCCAGGACCACCACCCAAGACCATTATCCAGATACAAGCAGGTAAAAGCAAGAGTGATTACCCTCTGAATGGTTGCTTGGTTCCCCTATGATCTGCAGGCCAGGAGCTCCTGAGGCAGCTACGTGGCAGGGCTGTGCAGCCACCGGACTTCTGCCACTTCTTGCCCTGGCAGCAGGGGCCATACCACGCTCTTCCATCCCCCCTCATTCCAACAGAGAGATTAATAAGAGATAAGGATAGCTTTAAAGCAGTTATCTCAAAATATTATTCTCAAAATAATACTAATTAGTTGCAGAGATTTGAGGCATTTCATAGAAACAGTCAATCAGAAACCACAGGCTACTTACTATCCTGGGATTCATTGTTGACCCACTTCTCACTTTCCACTCTGAATTAATGTACTTTCCTGAATAATAACTACATTTATAATGTAATAATAATAAATTAATTACACTGCTCATTCTCCAAGCTTATTGAAGTCTCTTATGATATCAAATATATCTGGACCAAAACAGTGCTCTAATAAGTACCAAGGTGAAAGCCACATGATAAAAAAAAATTCCCATTAGGTCAAGCACTTTACAATTTATAAAATGAAGTAATGCACATTATCTCCTTTGATCCTCACAAGTACCATGGGATATAGATCGTATTTCATAATTGTAGAAATAGGCTCAGAGAGGTTATGCAATTTGCCTAAAGTGGCATGGAGTGAGGTGGGTAGAGAGCTCCACTTGGACTGAAGGTACTCCAAATTCAAATCTCACCTCAGAAATTGACTGATTCAATGAAGATGATAACAATGATGGGGTACAATATTGTGTTACATTATAACATGTTGTTGTTCAGTCATTTCAGTCATGTCCAACTCTTTGTGATCCCATTTGGGGTGTTCTTGGCAAAGGTTTTGGAGTGGTTTACCATTACCTTCTCCAAATCATCTTACAGATGAGGAAACTAAGGTAAACAGGGTAAAGTGACTTGCCCAGAGTCTCATAGTTAGTAAGTATCTGAGGCCAAGTTTGAACTCAAAAAGATGAGGCCCAGTACTCTATTCCCTATGCTATCTAGCTGTCCAGCATTATAATATTATTATAATGTTATTATGTATTATAAGCATTAAAATTTATAATAACATTAAATAATTATAATATACATTAAAGGACAATATAGAATAATTGCAAGCCTTATAATGTATCCCACAGCATTAGAATGAGAATCAAATAAGATGATTAATAAAATGCTTTACAAACTTTAAAGCACTACAAAATTGTTGGCTCTCATTCTCAGCACCACAGTACAGTACCTTCCAGATAACTCACATTTATACAGTCCTTCAGGTTGACAGATCAATCAATCAATCAATAAACATTTATTAAGCACATACTATGTGCCAGGCACTGTGACAACAACTCTGTGAAGTTTGTAGTTTTAATATTATGACTCTGACTTTAGGGATGAGAAACTGAGGCCTAGTACAGGTGCTCAAGGTCATACAACTACCAAGTAGCAGAGAGAGGTCTAAGTCAGGTATTCCAGCATCTAATTCTATGCTTTTTTTGCTATGCCATAATGCAAATGAGATCCTGATGTGATGTGGGAAGTTTCTGTTCAGCTTCAAAAAATGACAAAGAGAATTCTAAGAAAGAAATATGAGGTAGTGGTTGATACATTCCAGATCATACATGCAAATGTCACTTTTGGAGATGTATTTACGTGCAACTTGTAAGGATCAATAAAGAAAACAAATCCAAGTCTGACTTTTCCAGAATGGTAAAGATTTATAATTGGCAAGTTTGCTCTAAGCTATTTGGAGACCCACCACATATGTCAGTTCCTTATATGCCTTACTGCTAGAGGATGATTAGTATTGTCTCATTCTAAACAAAGATCAATGCGTTTTAAACTCAGCACTTTTCCTAAAAGTAGGTTTTCAGAAGTGTACTGGGATTTGGGCAGTGATCTTATAGCAATAAAAGTCATTATAAAATATAAGTAAAATTTCCCTAATAGTCCACTAACTACTGACACAGTGGTCGTACAGTTCACATATTCTGTACATGTGGGAAAATGTGTGGCAGGCCAGAAAAATCACCAAGTTTCTATTTTCCCTGGGTTGCTTTATGTTTTTAATTTCATTTGGAAATCCATATCTGACATGAGACCAAAGTTGAAAAGGGAACATGCTTCAAAGAAATGTGGTCAAATAGATCCCAGTACTAACAAACGCAAAAACAGTTAAGGGGATGAGGGAAGTTATGTCCCAAATCAGAGAATTAACAAGGACCACAGAGGCCCTCTAGTTCAACATTGAGGAGGGCAAGAATTCATCTATAAAACAATCTGAAAGGCACTTAAGAGATCATCTACTCCAATCTGCTCATTTTATGGAAGAGGAAACTGAGGCCCAGAGAGGTTAAATTAATTCACCAAGTATATCAACCTTTTAAGTGACAGAGTTAGAATTTGAATTCAGGGCATTTGACTTCAAAGGCAATATTCTTTTTCTTGTTACAACTCTCAGTAAGTGGAGATAGAAGACTGACAGTCGAGGATAACCCACTCAAAAGTTATATCATCTTATTTCTACACACACACACAAACACACACACACACACATCTCACCTTCACTAAGTTTTGGCTTAATACTCCTTGGAGATTTAGGTATCTTTCTATCAAATAAGTTTTGGATCAGGTTGGGCTTTGAGGATTCACTGAAGCCTCCCGTCTAAGCACCAAAATCCAAGAAATACTTCATCTAAAAACTGCTTTTTTTTTTTTTAAAGAAAACAACCTGAAACTATAGATGATGTTTTGAAAAAACAAGTCATGTTTTAAAAATCCTGTCTTATAGAGCCAACATGGCCTAGTAAAAGGGTTTTTCAATTGAAATTATTTTTTAATTAATTAATTTATTTTTAGTTTTCAACATTCACTTTGATACGTTTTAAATTTTCTTTGCCTCTCTCTTCTCCTACCTCCCCAAGACAGCAGGCAATCTGACATAGGTTCTACACATAGATTCTTATTAAACATATTTTCACATTAGTCATGCTGTACAGAAGAATTAGAATGAATGGGAGGAACCATGAGAAAGAAAAAAGAAAACAAAAAAAGAGAGCAAATAGTATATTTCAATCTCCATTAAGATTCTCTGGATGTGGGTGGCATTTTCCATCATGATTCTTTTGGAGTTGTTTTAGGTCCTGGAAGTATATACCTAGAAGTAGTATTGCTGGGTCAAAGAGTATGCGCATTTTATTGCCCTTTGGTAATAGTTCCAAATTGCTTTCCAGAATAGTTAGATTAGTTCACAACTCCACCAACAATGAATTAGTGTTCCAATTTTCACACGTCTCTTAAAATTGTACTGTTTCGTCATGTTAGCCAATCTGATAGGTGTGATTTGGTACCTCAGAGTTGTTTTGATTTGCATTTCTTTAAACAATAGTGATTTAGAGCATTTTTCCATATGACTATAGATAGCTTTCATTTCTTCCTCTGACAAATGCCTGTTCATGTCCTTTGACCATTTATCTATTGGGGAATGACTTGTATTCCTGCTCAGTTCTCTACATATTTGACTCAGTTCTCTACATATTTTGGAAATGAATCCTTTGTCAGAGACACTAGTTATAAAAATTCCTTCCCAGTTTTCTGATCCTATCCTAATATTGGTTGCACTGGCTTTGTTTGTATAAAACCTTTTCATTTTGATGTAGTCAAAATTATCCATTTTGCATTTCTTAATGTTAATCTCTAGTTTGGTCATAAATTCCTCTGTTCTCCAAAATTCTTATATCTTGCTATTTTGATTATACTATCAGCCTATAAATTAGGTACCCATTTGGATTTTATCTTGGTATATGGTCTATGCCCAGTTTCTGCCATATGATTTTCCAGTTTTTCCAGGAGTTTTTATCAAATAATGAGTTCTTATCCCAGAAGTTGGGGTTTTTGGTTTACCAAACAGTAGTCTGTTTTACTTGTAGTCTTTTTTGTTGTTTTACTGTAGTCATCAACTACTGTGTCTTGTGTACCTAACCTACTCCACTGATGAACCACTTTATTTCTTAGCCATTACCAAGTTGTTTTGATGACTGCTGCTTTATCATGCAACTTAAAAAGTGGTATGGGAGGGTAGAGCCAAGATGGTGGAGTGAAACTAGCAACTCACCTGAATTTGTCCATGAATTCTGTCAGCAACCTCTAAAAAGTGAATCTGAACAGATTTTAGAGTGACAGAATCCTCTGGGAGATGGAGTGTGGCAGATTCCCAGTCCAGGAAAGTGTACATATAGGACTGGGCATAGAAAGCACAGAGCCCAAGATGGCTGCACCAGTGCAGAGCTGAGACCAGCCCACAGTGACGACAGAGTGAGCCCTGGCCAGTGGATTCACACAACACAGGGGTGATTCTCAGACCTCTCATGGCAGGATGGAGGATCTGTCAGAGCAAGGTAAGAGAAAAACACAGGGCCCACAACAGAACAGCAGCTTCTCCTGGGGGTATCAACTCAAAGCCTGAATGTTTAAAAATTAATTACCTGAACTTCCAGAAGCCAACATGGTGGAGTAAACCCTAGTTGCTCTAACCCCCATTCTGACCCTGAAAACCCAGAGATTAATGCCCCAGTGTAAAATCCTTGAAATAGTGGAACCAGCAGGAGGCCTGGGAAGTCTAGAAGGAGGGTGTGCCTGAGGCTGTGCCAAGTCTGGAGTGAAGGATGGGAGGCATCCCAACAAGCCCCATCTCAGCTGACCAGCCAGAGGTCCTTAAACCCAAGGAGGTGAAGCCACTAATCACTAACACCAGAAGCCCAGGTGTGCCTTAGCACAATCAGAGGAATCTGCAGACACCAGGGCGGCCCAGCCATCAGCTTCTGAGCTTGCATGAGCTCTAGCCAAGGGACACAGAGGCAGAAACCTGAAGTGGCCAGACCACCCCTCCCACACACCTTACTCTTTGAGTCTCAGGGTAACCCAGGGAAACACTGAAAGTCCTGGCCTTGGCCTCAGTCTAGACACCCAAGGATACAACACACAAAGTCAACAACCAGACCCCTAGCTCCCAGCTTGAATAGCATGGATCAGAACCCTCTCTGCCGCAGAAGCAGAAATCCACTTTAAAAGCCAGAAAATAGGCAATCACAATGGGTCAGAAGCAAGTTTGAAAAACAAAACAAGACACTTGAATCCTATTATTGGCAGTGAGAAGAACCACTTTCAAAAGGGGACAGCACTGAAACAACTGACTGGAGAACAGATCCAGGAGAGATAATCTAAGAATTATTGGTCTACCAGAAAACCATGATAAAAAAAAGCCTGGATAATATCCTTCAAGAAATTATCAAATAAAACTGACCTGAGGTCCTATAACCAGAGGATAAAATAGTTATTGAAAGAATTCACCAGATATCTCCTGAAAGAGATCCCAAATTGAAAACTCAAAGGAATACAGTAGCCAAATTCCAGAATTATCAGGTCAAAGAGAAAAAACTGCAAGGAACTGAAAAAAAAACAACAATTCAAAAATCACGGAACTACAGTCAGGATCACACAGGACCTAGCAACTTCTACATTAAAAGACCAGAGGGACTGGAATAGGATATTCCATATGGCAAAAGAGCTTGGACTGCAACCAAGGATGAACTATCCAGCAAAACTGAGAATAATCTTTCAGGCAAGGAGATAGTCATTCAATGACATAAGGGACTTCCAGACCTTCCTAATGAAAAAGCCAGGGCTCAGTGGAAAATTTAATCTCCAAATACAAGACTCAAGAGAGACATAGAAACATAAATGAGGAAAACACACACACACACGCACACACACATGCACATACACACACTCACCTAACTTGTGATTCAACAAGAGCAAACTTCTTTCATCCCTATATGGGAAATTGATACCTGTCAATAGGAAAAATTCTATAATTATTGTGACATTTAAAAGGGATATACATATATAGAGGGTGTGGGTATAAACAAATATGATGGGAAAAAAACCTTATTAAGGGGTACAAATGGATTGTAATGGGATAAAAGGAAAGGAGGAGGCAGAAAAGGGTAAATTATGCCACACAAAGAGGCATAAAAACATACTATAGGAGAGGGAAAGAAGGGAGATAAACATTATAAGAACTTTATTTTCATTGGTTGTGGCTCAAGGAGGAAATAACATAATCAGTTAAGTATAGGATTCTAATGTGAAGAAACATAACACAATATAGAGAGGGAAAGGAGGTAGGGAGAGGAGCACGGTATGAAATTTACTCTTATTAGATTGGGCTCAAGGAGGGAATAACATACTTTAAGTATAAAAATCTATCATTCCCTAAAGGCAGTAGGAGGGTCAAGGGGGTAAAAAGGGGGGGGTGTTAGAAGGGAGGGAAGAAGTAGTAAGGAGGGAAGGTAGGTAAAGGGAGGGAATACTGAGGGAGATAGTGGTCCAAAGCAAAACTTTTAAGGAAGGGAAGGGAGAAATAAAAGCATAAACCGGGGAGGGAATAGGGTGGAGGAAAAGAAAGATAGAAATCATAACTGTGAGTGTGAATAGGATGATCTCCCTCATAAAACAGAGGCAGACAGCAGAATGGATTAAAAACCAAAATCCCACAATATGCTGTTTACAAGAAACACATTTGAAACAGGGGGATACACACAGGTAAAAGACTGCAGTAGAATATATTATGCTTCAGTTAAAGTAAAAAAGCAGGGTTGATAATCGTTATCTCAGATAAGGCAAAAGCAAAAATAGATCTAATTGAAAGAGATAAGGAAGGAAAGTATATCCTGCTAAAAGGCACCATAGAGAATGAGGCAATATCATTACTAAATGTATATGCACCATGCAGTATTGACTCCAAATTCCTAGAAGAGAAGTTAAGGGAGTTACAGGAAGAAACAGATAGCAAAACTATACCAGTGGGGAACCTCAAACTCTACCTTGATGAACTTGATAATTCTAACCTCAAAATAAATAAGAAAGAAGTTAAGGAGGTGAATAGAATTTTAGAAAAGGTAAATATGATAGACCTGTAGAGAAAATTGAATGGGGATAAAAAGGAATATGCCTTCTTCTCAATGGTTTATGGCACATACACAAAAATTGACCATGTACTAAGGCATAAAAGTGCAGAAAGGCAGAAATATTAAATGCATCATTCTCAGATCATGATGCAATAAAAATCATATGCAACAAAGGACCATGGAAAGCTAGATGAAAAACTAATAGGAAAATAAATAATCTTATGATAAAGAATGGGTTGGCCAAACAAAAAATGATAGAAATAATCAGTATCTTCATTCAAAAGAATGACAATATTGAGCCAACCTACCAAAAGTTGTGGATGCAGCAAAAGCAGTTCTTAGGGGAAGTTTTATATCTCTGAATGCATA
Organism: Petaurus breviceps papuanus; assembly: GCF_028583685.1. Taxonomy (NCBI): domain Eukaryota; kingdom Metazoa; phylum Chordata; class Mammalia; order Diprotodontia; family Petauridae; genus Petaurus; species Petaurus breviceps. The sequence goes on along the minus strand of NW_027186843.1, from coordinate 3,096 downwards.
CATGAATAAAATAGAGAAAATGGAAGTCAATAAATTGGGCATACAACTGAAAAAGCTAGAAAAAGGACAAAATGAAAATCCCCACTTAAATACAAAATTAGAAATTCTGAAAACCAAAGGAGAGATTAATAAAATTTAAGTTAAGAAAACTATTGAATTAATAAGACTAAGAGCTGGTTTTATGAAAAAAAATAAAATTGATAGAACTTTATCAATATTATAAAAGAAGAAAGAAGAAAACTGGATTATGAGTATCAAAAATGAAAAGAGTGAATAAATCTACCTCCAATGAAGGGGAAATTAAAACAAAAATTAGGAATCATTTTGCCCAATGGCATGCTCATAAATTTGACAATCTTAGTGAAATGGATGAATATTTACAAAAATAGAAGTTGGCCAGATTAACTGAAGAGGAAATGAATTACTTAAATAACCCTATTTTAGAAAAAGAAATTGAACAAGCCATTAACAAACACCCTAGGAAAAAATCTCCAGGGTCAGATGTATTTACAAGTGAATTATATCACACATTTAAAGGAGGACAATTGATTCCAATACTTTATAAACTATTTGGGAAAACTGGAGAAGGAGTCCTACCAAATAGTTTTTATGACACAAATATGATACTGATACCTTAATCAGGAAGAGACAAAATGGAGACAGAAAATTAAAGATCAATTCCCATTATGAATATAGATGCAAAAATTTTAAATAAAATATTAGCAAAAAGACTACAGCATATACTGTGATCAGGTACGATTTATTCCAAGAATGGTTATTCCAAGGATATTTCAATATTAGGAAAACTATCAGTACAAATGATCATATCAACAAAGAAACTAGTAGAAACCATACGATTATCTCAAAAGATGCTGTAGCAGCAAGCACCCTAGCATATCCAAGATGGCTGCCAGTACAGGCTCCTAGATCTGCTTTTCTAAAGGAAAGCAACTCAAAATGGATTAACAATCTTGCTTTAATCAAACATATGTCATTTACCTAGTTCAGGGGCAAAAGGTCAGCACCCTGAACTTCAGAGAACACAAACAGAGGTTACAAAGCAGACAACAAATACAGACAGAGAAACAGATCAGCAGACAGGTTTCCAACTGTCTGACCATTTTATCCATACCTAGTCAGTTACCAGAGAGGGAAGCACCAGCATCTGGGTTTTCAAAGCTGGGTGGCTCAACTGCTGCCCAGAGGCTCATCTGGTCAAATCATACAACTCTTCTCAAAGTGAGCCCCAAACCAAAAGCTCACATCAGGGTATATATAGCCTTCTTCTGGCTCGGAGAATGTCACAACCCTCTTGACTCACTGCCTAATCACAAAGTAACAATGTATGGGCATTCCTGAAAAACAAGCTTCCCACCACAGGCTCCATTCAGCCTATTAGGGGGCAGAGTATATTCTCAAATCAGGGAAGGTTCTCAGATTCACTTAAGCCTATCAAAGGGCCTAGGGGCAGGGAAAATCTTCAGATTTCCATTCCCATGACAGATGCAGAAAAAGCTTCTGACAAAATACAACACCCATTCCTATTAAAAATACTAGAAAGTATAGGAATAAAAAATAGTCATCCTTAAAATAATAAATATCTAAAACTATCAGTATTATATGTAATGAGGATAAGCTAGAAGTATTTCCAATAAGATTGTGGGTGAAATAAGGATGTCAACTATGACCCTTCTTGTTGAATTTGGTACTAGAAATGTTAGCAGTAGCAATAAGAGAAGAAAAAGAAGTGGAAGGAATCAAATTAGGGAAAGAGGAGACTAAGCTATTACTCTTTGCAGATTATATGATGATATACTTAGAGAATCCTAGAGAATCAAGTAAAAAAAAAACTACTAAAGACAATAAATAAATTTGGCAAAGTTGCAGGTATAAAGTAAATCAACATAAATCCTTGACATTCCTATATATTTCTAATGAAATCCAACAGCAAGAGAAAAAGAAGAAATTCCATTTAAAGTTACTGAAGACATTACAAAATATTTGGGAATCTACCTGCCAAAACAAACTCAGGACCTATATGAACACAATTACAAAACACTTTTCACACAAAGTCAGATTTAAATAATTGGAAAAACATCAGTTGCTCATGGCTAGGTTAAGTTAATATAATAAAAATGACAATTTTACCTAAATTAATTTACATGTTTAGTGCCATACCAATCAAACTACAAAAAATATTTTATAGAGCTAGAAAAAATGTAACCAAATTCATTTGAAGAACAAAAGGTCCAGAACATCAGGGGCATTAATTAAAAGGAATTCTAGGGAAGCATTAGCCATAACAGATTTTATTCTGTATTATAAAGCAGCAGTCATCAAAATTACTTGGTACTGACTGAGAAATAGTGATCAGTGGAATAGATTAGGTGCATGAGACACAACAGTCAATGAATATAGAAATCTACTTTTTTATTAGACACGAGCTTTTGGAATAAAAAGTCACTATTTGACAAAAACTGCTGGGAAAATTGGAGAATAGTATGGCAGAAACTGGGCATAGACCAACATCTTATACTATATACCAAAATCAAGTTTAAATGGGTGCATGATGTACGTATAAAGGCTGATACTGTAAGCAATCTGGGAGAACAAGGAATAGCTTACCTGTCGGATTTATGGAGAAGGGAAGATTTTATGACCAAACAAGAGTTAGAGTTAGAGAGCATTTATAAATGGCAAAATGAATAATTTTGATTACATTAGATTGAAAGGTTTCTGTACAAATAAAGCCAATTTAACCAAAATTAAGAGGGAATTGGAAAATTGGGGAAGAATTTTTATTAGTGTCTCTAATAAAGTCCTCATTTCTAAAATATACAGAGAACTGAGTCAAATCTTTAAGAATACAAGTTATTCCCCAATTGATAAATGGTCAAAGGATATAAACAGGCAGATCTCAGAGGAAGAAAAAGATATCTATAAGTATATGAGAAAAAGCTTGAAACCACTATTGATTAGAGAAATGCAAATCAAAACAATTCTAAGTTACCCATCTCACCAGTCAGATTGGCTAAGATGACAAAATAGGAAAATGATAAATGCTGGAGAGTATGTGTAAAATTGCAACACTAATGC
>NW_027186842.1:0-10762 GCF_028583685.1 Petaurus breviceps papuanus | reverse complement strand
GGAGACATGGCTGTTTTGCTGGTACTTTGTCTGTCTGTTTTGATGTTGTTTTGCCAGATTTGTCCACTGGTGAGGGACAGTGCTGTTGTTGCAGGGGTCTGGAGACTGTCCTGCAGACAGAATGAATACTGTCCACTGGTGAAGGACAGTGCTGTTGTTGCAGGGGTCTGGGAGCCTTTCTGTTGGTTCAGAAGCCCTGAAGAAGGATTTTCTTGTTGTATGTTTACAGAAATCCTGGGAGAGGGCTTTGCTAATGTGTTCAGGGGTTCTAGGACTGTTCTACAGACAGAGGATAAATTCATGAAGGGACTGGCAATGTATCTTGTGGCTTTGCTAAGCCTTGTCTCCCCAGGAACTAAGATTGCTGAGAACTTGCCTCGTGTCAAGATGAAGAAAAGACCTCCATTTGGGCATTAAGTGCTGTGTTTAAACTTGATGTAACTCTGGGGTAGATTCAATTGTGATCCAGGGGTGGGGAACTTTTGACCTTATGTTTGGAAACTAATCTCCATTTGAGAAGAGGGGCTTTGTGGTGGACTTAATTAAGGTATAGCCTAGGGGTGGAGAAGTATTTAGAACAGAGACTTTGTAATTGATTGAATGATTGGAAGATCCTGGGGTGGGGTAGTACTTGGAGATTATTTAATCACACTTAGTAAATGCTGTATTTGGAATGATGTCATGTTTTGATCTTCTCTGTTCTTGGTTTGTCACGAAATAAAATAGAGAGCACCTATGCTGGTATTTTGAACCTGGGAAGTTGCCTTTCTTTTGGCATTATATTACAAGGAGTCACCATGGCATTGCAGGGCTTGGTGCCTTAGTCCAAGGCCATCTATAAATAGGAGCGTCTGAAAGACCTCCCCATCCACATGGATCCCTGCTCCAATTCAGATCTTGTTTTGGGCATGGTCATTCAGTCAGTCAACACTAGCTGTGTTCCAGGCACTGTGCTAAGTGTCTGGATACAAAGAAAAACCAAAGACAGTTCCTTCCCTCAAGGAGCTTGCATTCTAAGAAGGTAGATGACATGCAGAAAACCAAACCAAACCAAATCTACGTGCATATGAGATCTGTGCTGGGGAGAGAAAGGTAATTGGGGAGGGAGGGCACTTGTGGATGAGGGGCCCACTAGGAAAGACCTCTGGAGAAGGGAGGATGCTCCATTCGCTCCCCTGGGGAGGCCAGCTCTACCCTGGGGGGGTTGCGCCTCTACCTGCACCTTCGCTGGCGCTTCCCCCCTCCATTGCTCCCTTCCCTCTTAAAATGGTTTGGTGCCAATAGTCTTTGGGTATATATCCAAACTTTCCCCTTCCCTTGGGAGGATGGGGGCCTATGCCCTCCTTGGCTCCATCGGTGCTGAACTTAATGCCCTGAATGTTCCTTTCTTTGTTTGTTTTGGTCCTGGACTCATGGTCTCTTTGTTGTAAGGAGCTCCCAGTGCTGAAACTCCCTCTGTCCGAGCAGACTGATGACTCCTTTGCAACCCAGAGTCCTCCTGAGCTGCCAGGGGCATGAAAAAGTAGAGTCACTGGTCCAGGGTCAAGGAGTGGGAACATGGCCCAAGTAAGGCTTGAGCCTGGATATTCTTGTCTCCAAGGTCAGAGCTCTACCCACTACACTACCTTGCTTCTTATTCTAACCACTTAATAAAGGGGGGTTTGGGTGAATTGAAATGAACTGCTGGCAGTAATGCAGAGGACTGGGCCAGGCCCTGGGGGAGATGATGTAAAAACAAAAGTACAGTGACCCAGGGTCTTTGCCCCTTGCCTGCAATCTAGCCAGAGAATAGTAAACATCGAGGCAGCTAGAGGAGGCCTGGGTGAGAAGGTCAGGGCTCACAAAGGGGAGAGAGGCTGTCACTTAAGAGATGCCCACAAGTGTTCACAAGGGCCGACTGGGCGCTGGAGGGAAGCACAGAATGGGCCTATCATACTTGTTGAAGAAGAAAAAACAAAACAAAGAGGGCCCCCCTTTATTAGGGGATAGCTGAGAGAATTGTTGTATCCTCATGGAGTGAAAGGGAAATGATGATTATAAGGATTTCAGAGAAGTGTGGGAGGATTTGTATAAACTAATGCAAAAAAGTTAGAAGAACCAGGAGAAAAAAATAGAAAGAGAGGAAGGAGGGAAGGAGAGAAGGAAGGTAAAAGGAAGGAAGGGAGGGAGGAAAGAAAGAAGAAAGGAAGGAAAGAAGGAAGGAAGAAAGGAAGGGAGGGAGGGAGAGCATTGGTTTGGTGTCAGGAAGCTAGGCTTTTGCTTCCCAAAGGCCCTTCTAGAGGGGATCGTAGAAGCACTCTTTGGCATGGAAGGACGGAAAGAAGACTGACTTGGTGTCAGAGAATCTGAGTTCAGATCTTCCTCCTGTTACCTGCTTTACTCTGGACCAATGACTTCACCTCCCTGGCCCTAGGAGGTTGAACCAGGCAGTATCTAAGGTCCCTCCCAGCTTTACATTCAGGGCAATGTGACAGGCCCTTACCAGCTTCCTTGGATGGAGTCCAATCGCCAGGACACAAGTGTTTCTGTATAAAAAGTCCAGAGACAAACATTCAGAAAAGCAAATTTACATGAAGTGATGCAGACTCAAGAAAGCAGAACCAAGCTGACAGCACAGTGACCACGGCAACATAAATGGCAAGGACAGAGAAGACTCAATGTTGCATAACTGCTACCATTAAGCCCAGCTCCAAAGAAGAGGGAGAAATGTGCCTTGTTGCCTTCTGCATGGGAGTGGGGCAGGACAGTCATGGTCAGAGGCATCATGGGAACATGCACTCCTTCTCACTCTTGGGTGGGTGAGCCTGTGGTGCTGAGTGAGGATGGAAAGGGCAGGGGTGTTGGAGCAAGCCTGGGCTCTGACTCTCTACGGAGAGTGGGTCCCATGGGAAGAGAGAGTCCCCTTGGATGGCAAGATACTGCCTACCCCCACCTGACCATGGGGGTGGGGTCACTGGGGTGGGGGCCTTGTGCCACTCAAAGGGAGGCACAACAGGCCTCTCCAGCCTCTTCTCCCCCATCCTTCTTTTCCAAGGGAGATGCTCATTCCTGCCAGGAGGGGAAGAGGGTTGTGGGGACCACAAGTCACCACTCTGCTCTCCTCAGCTAGAATTATGTCTATCTGCTCCTTTCAATCTTACTAGTCTAGATAATATAATTGGGTTCCAACTAACTTCTGACTGCTCCTTCTCAGTTTTCCCATCTGTGAAATGGGCTTCATATCTGCCCACCTTAGAGAATTGTTGTGGAGAAAGAGCTTTGTAAACCTTAAAGTCACATAGGTGAATTATTGTCATTGAAGTCCTGGGTGAGGGTCCTAGGAGGGGGCTCAGTCTGGATAGATCTGATTAGTTCCATGAGTCAGCCCTGTTGAAGGACTGGGTACTGGCAGCCAGCCCAGTTGCTGCCAATATTTGATAGACATTCTATTCAACCCTGCACAGTCCTATGCTGAATCACTCTCTGATTGTCCTGCAGGTAACAGTCCCTCTCCTGGGGGAGCCTCCTGGGACTCAGGGCTCAGGCCTTGCTCCTCTCCACCTGCCCCAGAGGGCCTCACCTCCGTAGGGCTTCAGTTCACGTGGATTCCCCGGTTGGTTGATTTCTCATTGGTCAGGTCTTCACATCCACCAAAGAAAAAGATGTGGCTCCAAGCCCTTCTGGATGGAATGGAGTGGCCCTAAACCCCTCCCAAGGCAGGGAGGAAGCCATAAATGCTCACTGAGCTCTCTTCACAGGCTGGAAAGTCAGGCACAAAAAGCTGTGATCTCATCCTATTCCCAGGCACCAGCTCAGAACTGGAAGAGGCTTCAGGGACCACCTTTGGAATCCCCTCTTTAGTCTTGCCAATGAGTGGCCATCCAAGCTTCTGCCTCAAGCCCTCCTGCCTCCCTCCCCAACCCATTCCACTTGAAGATATGTCTAATGGCGAATCTGACATCAAGCCTCAGTTTACCTCCTTGGAGCTCCCTCTAGGGCAGAGCAGGGCAAGCCTAAGCTGGGTCTCCAGTGCCAGCTCACTCCCAAGCTCCCAAGTCCCCCAGAGTCTTCTCTTCTCCCAGTCCTGATCAGTTTTCTTTTGGTCTCAACTCTAGGCTCTTGGCTCCTTGTGGAGGCTGCCCAGCTTCCTGGGGCTCTGTTGGAAGCGATTGAAGCCGGCGCTCCAGGCAGGGTGCCGATAAGGGCCGTCACTGTGTCTCTCTAAGCACAGTCCAAGATGGCGCTGGATTTCCAGGCTGTCCATCCTGGTAGGCTCCTATGGAGCCCCCGCAATATTTCTCAGATAAGCTGATCCCCAGATACACATTCCTCGTTTTATATACTCATCATTCATGTTTTACATCCATATATTTTTCATACTTGTGAGTTGGTTTTTTGACCCTGAGACTTTGTTTTTACAGTCATGTGTGATTTCCTAGGGGCCGAGAAGACGAATTCCATTTGTCGACTTAAACAATCAACTTTAAGAATTTTTAGGTATTTTAATGAAAATTGACATGACTTACTTGTGCTTCAGTCTCTTGTCTTATGTCATTTGGCACCAAGTTCATGATATCTTGATGCTTTCTTTGATTCTTCGTGAGACCGTGCTTCTGTCACGCACCTTTGAGGAATCAGTCATTTTCCCAAGTCCAGCATTCCCACCCATAGGTTTTCCATGGGAGCTTAGATCATGTGAGTTCCCAGGCACTCATTAGGTGCCTCCTGTATGCCCACGCTGGGCACCTGCTAAGGACTTTACAAATATCTCAACTGATCCCCAAGACAAGCCTGGGGCCGGTCCTGTTATAATCCTGATTTTACAGTTGAAGAAACCGAGGCAGGCAGAGGTGGTATGACAGCCAGTAAGTGTTGGAGGCTGGATTTGAACTCAAGTCTTCTTGATTCCAGGTCTGACTCTCTGTGCACTGTGGTTCCCCCAGCTGCCTCCAAAGCATGTTTATCTGCATGTGATGTAGACCTTTCTGAACCTTTGATGATGTATACCATGGGGTACATGCTTTAACCTACTAGAAGTTGTAAAAATCCCAAATTGTTTGGCAGGGGGTGCTTGGCCAGATCTTGTAAGCTCGCTGAGACTACTTCTAACCATTTTTCTGATTATCACCTTAAATAAAAGAATGAGTCAGCTGGGCAGCGAGGTGGGACAGTGACCAGTGACTAGGGCCCTGGCCCAAGTTCAAAGGCGGCTTAAGACCTTTACACACTGTGTGATCTTGGGAAAATCACTCAACCTCTGTTTGCCTCACTTTCTTCATCTGTAAAATGGGAATAATAACAGCACCCACCTTGTAGGGTCCTTGTGAGGGTCCAATGGGATAAAAATGTAAAGCAGTTGGCTCACAGTAGGTGTGACAGGGGTGAAAGGAGGCTGGCGTAAAAAGTCAGAGTTCTTTAATCCCTGGCAATGCTCAGAGCGCCCATCACCTAGGAAGCTCCTGAAACACTGGAGTCTGCGCAGCTGAAGCCATGGTGTCTGGACATTCCAAGCAAATGCTGCCATTGTTCCATCCTGACCTCAGCCCTGGCGGGGGGGGGTCCCATTGGCTCGGGCCCCTCAGGGTCCATCACCCTCACCTGCAGACTTAGAATGGCCTGCACAGTGGGCATCATAGAACATTAAAGTGACTTGCCCAGGGTCACTATAGCTAGTAAGCAGCTAAGACAAGATTCAAACTTAACATCTGAGCAGATAAAGTGATCCTTAGTCTGGCATTAAAGGTCCTCCCAAATATGACTCTCTTCCTCCCTCCCTCCCTCCCTCCTTCCCTTCCTTCCTTCCTTCCTTCCTTCCTTCCTCCTTTGGCCCTGCATCCCTCCCTCCCTCCCTCCCTTCCTATTACATCAACCTGATTTCCTTACAATCTGCTCTTGCCTTGGTCTTAGTCCAGTGTAAATATTCATTCGAGTAAACTGCATGCTCCTTGAGGGACTAGGCTGTTTTATTTTCCCTCTGCGCCAAGTGCAGTGGGAGGCACATGACAGGGGCATCTCCTGGATACCATCACTCTCACTGATGCCCCTGAGGAGCTTGAAAGCCATCACCTTTTTCTTCTCCCCTCAGGAACCTCCCTCTTCCCCTTCCCTGGACGTTGTGGGGATTCCTTGTACCTTGGTGCAGACGTGTTCTGTTGGGAGAGCTGCACTAGGCAAACCCTTGCTCTTCAGTAGTGGTTTCTGGGTCTCTTCAGTCTCCTCCAACTAAAAGAAGGCATGGTTCTGGGGGCCTTGACCTTCCTCCATCCAAGACGGCACTGACGGACTCCATGCTGACCTTGGGGCTAGGACAGGGAGGGCTTGGCCCCAGCTTCCCACTCCCCAGAGCTAGTCCCTGTGGGGTTGTGTCTGCTACAACTCTTTGCTTGGGAAAGTTTTTTCTGACTGAACTCAGCTTCATTTGTGCCCAGGGCCTTCCATCTGTCCTTGGAGCCTTTCGGCTCACCGAATGGTACATGAGCCGGAGGGGCAAAGGGTCCATCTGGTTCACAATGGAAGCCATCCCTGGGAGTCAGCATCATTGAGATTACCGTAGGTGTCGCCAACACCAGGCCTAATATTTATTCCTATGGGTGAGGGAGACCCTGCAGAAGCCATCGATGGGTGGAAGGCATTTTACCTGGTGCAGGAAGCCTGTTAATGGAGCTCAGAAGCAGAAGCAGGGTGAGAAGAGATTCCTTCAGTTGGGGTGAACAGAGAAGAGGAAGGGCTGGCACAAGGGTCGCTGAGACTCCTCCTTCATGTTTTGGCTGAGGATAGTGCAGGGCAGTGGAAACAGACCTGGGTCTGGAGTCCATGGACCCACCTCTGACGCTTGGCCATCCCTGCTCCTTTTTCAGCCTCAGTTTCCTTAACTCTACAATAAAGACATTAGAAAATGTGGCTTCTAAATCAGTTACCCTAGGATTGTACCAAGGAACAGGGGTCATTGGGAAGAGAACTGACCTCAAATTCCTAGAGCCTAGAGTCCAATTCCGATTCTGCCCCTTACTGCCCATGTGACCTGGGGCCAGCTGTTCCCCCTCTGCAGCACTTAGCACCACACCCAGAAATACCTTGCCCTGGAACCTTGAGCAAAGTAATTAACCCCAATTGCTTAAAAAATAGGGGGCAGAGTGGTTGTGCCCACATTGTAGACTGGAGCCAAAGAGGGTGGCTATCTATCAGCTCAGGAAACCTGGGTTCAAGACCTGGATCAGGCATTTACTATTGGAAGACCTTGGGCAAGTCACCAAACTTCCTCAGGGCTCAGTTTCCTCTAGTATAAAATGAAGGGGTGGGCAGGATGATTGGTAAGATTCCCTTCCAGTTCTCAGCCTATGATACTTTTACAGCTGCCTTTCCAAGGCTAATACCCTAACTCCCCCTCCCAGCAGTGGCCAGATCCTCAGAGTTCTGATGACTTCTCTCCTCAGAGTTCCAAGGGAAATCCAGAGGAGGCAAAGCTTCCAATGTCATTCATGAGCCCCCACTGCAGTACTCCCAGTTACTATCAGCCACAGTCAATTTGAGTTTAGGAAAGGTATTTGCTAAACATGCTTAATAAAGACTGTGGTTACAGAAAAATTCATCACACGGTAGGCAAGATCTCTCTCACACACAAGGTGCCTGGGGAGAATTGGCTTCATTTTAGAAAGTACATGTGGCTAAAGGGCAGATTCAAGAGCTCTTCATTACAGGAAGTCTTTTCTCTGTTTGTGGAGTTTTCGAACCCTTAGGTGCAGTTCTTTGCCAGGCTCTGAGGGTCAGGGACCTCATAGATGAATAACTTGGCTTCTCCTGAGTTTATGTTCTTTGTTCACAGGGCACCTCTCAGCTCTTCATGGAGATGCTTTGGTCAGCCTCTGCAGAGAAGGAGGAAGAAGAAGAGGAGGAGGAGGAGAAACAGGCCTCCATAAAAGTCAAGAAATGTGGTGGGGATGGGTGGGGGGAGAACATATGAGTAAAAAAATAAGAGTGATGGCCAAGAACTACGTCCAATTGTTCATGGATCTAACCCCCATATAAAATAGCTGTGTGCATGTTCAGTCTTGGGGAAAAAACCCATGATTTCACTATTGTTGGAACAATAATGAATATCAAATAGCAATGACGTGGTTTTAATTGATCTCATTTGCCTTCTCTTCAGATATTAACAGCCTTAATTTAATAACTTTTCTTGTGGATTAGCAAACTATTTTCTAGAAGAAAATAGTCCAGAGCACCCCCACTCCCACCCACACATCAGTGTGCCTGTCTTTTCAGAGCCCTCCAGTCTGAGTCTTCCCATATTTATCCATTTTCCAGAAGCAAGGGGATATTACACAGTGGTTTGCATTTCTCTAATTGTTACTGTTCAATTAATCAATCAGCAAGCATTATATGCCTACTATGTACCAGGCACTGTGCTAGCCCCCAGGAGTACAGAGACAAAAAGCAAAAATTATCCTTGACCTCAAAGGAGATTTCATCTAACTGTGTACTGGGGTGAGGGGAACATCATAGATACTAGGTGATTGAGGAGCATGAGGAACTGGAAGAAGGATTGGGAAAAGTCTGGTGTAGAAAAGAACCTTGAAAACCGTGTTCACAACAATTTGTTTCATCAGAATGTAACCTCCCTGAGGGCAGGCATAGTTTTCATGTTCATCTTTGTACTCCTAGTGCCCACATCTAACAATTGCTAAATTCACGTTTGATCAGTGAACAAATATATGAGTCTTCCTTTCTGGATTGGAATCTCTATGAAGGCAGCAACTGGGCAAAATTCACTCTTTAATCCCCTATGGGGTCCAGCCCACAGTGTGTCCTTGGGAAATGTTTGTTGAACAAGCGGATTATAAACCTAACACCTGTTATGTTCTGGGGCAGAATGCCCAAGTGTGGGACCTGGGGTGAAGCCTGGCTGTGCCATTCTGGGTGGCTCTGGAGAAGCCATGTCCCTTTCTCTGTTTCCTCCTCTGAAAACTTGGGGAGTTTTGACTTTGAGGTCTTAAGGTCTTTCTTTCCTATTTCACCATCTATTATTGTATGACCTAAGACTATATGGCCCCTAAGATCCCTTCTGGCTCAACCCTATTGAACCCCTGCTCTATCATTGGCATATTCCCAGTCTCTTAGATTCATAATCTTGTATTTCTATTGATTTCTCTCCCTACTCCAGCACAGCCCCTCCAATCAGCTGCCAAATCTTGTCATTTCTCCCTTCACTGCATTTCTGACACACACACCTCCCACTAGTCAGGTCCCCAGAGGGAAGGGCAGGCACCACTTCTCCCTTCCAGATTCTTAGGGCCAGTTTTCTAGTTCTGTAGCACAGGGGCCCCTATCCAGTGTGCTCCTCAATGGTCATCAGCCAGTTAACCAAAGTAAATCATCAGTTGTTCAAAAGGAGGGTTTACGAAGGTGGTATAAGAACAGTTGATACAAAATAAACCCACACCAGAGTCTGGAACACACTCTCTGCACATGCATGCAGAGTTCAGGGGAAGATGGGCATGTGACAAAGGGGCAACTCATGGCTCCTGATTACTAGAAGCCCTTGTCTCATGCAGCTGCTCCAGAGCTCTCTGCTGGGCCCAGAGGGCAGGAGCCTTGTAAAGTCCTGAAGCCTCCAGTTTGCCCTCCCTCAGCTCCAGGCTCGATGCACTGGCTACTACCAGTTCAGTCTCTCCAATGATGTGGTCAGTGGTGAGGGTGGAGGGAGCCTAACATTCCCTCAGAGCTCACCTCTTCTCCTTGCTTCCTCTTCAAGGTGTTGCTGGAGCTTGATGGCCTCCCTTCAGCCTAAATCCCTTCTTTGAAATGTTAGGCACACTTGGTTGTTAGTCATTGCAGTCAGGTCCAACTCTTCATGACCCGATTTAGGGTTTTCCTTTTAAAGAAGTGGGCCTAGTTTGCCCTTTCCTTCTCCAGCAGATTTTACAGAGGAGGAAATTGAGGTAAACAGGGTGAAGTGACTTGCCCAGAGTCACATAGCTAGTAAGTGTCTGAGAATGGATTTGAACTCAGGTCTTCCTGGCTCCAGGACTAGCATTTGACCCACAGTGCCAGCCAGCTGCCCACACCTAGGCCCATCTCAATTCAGCTCTGTTATTATTGGGCTTTAGCCAATGGCCACAAAACTAAAGCCATTGTAATTCACTGAATTAGGGGGAAGGTAATAGGTTTAGTGTGAGACGTGCTGAGTTTGAGACGTCTCTGGGACATGCAGCTAATGATGAGCTTAGCACAGGGCCTGGCACAGAGAAGGTGCTCAATAATTGCTTACTGACTTGGCTTGATGGTAGACTGAAGTTATGGGGGGAAGGGTGTGATTCAGGCTAGGTGGAATAGATCTCAGAGTTATCAATACAGAGATTAGCATTAAACTCGTAGGAGCCTATAAAGAGAGACAGAGACAGAGAGAGGGAAAGGGAGAGGGAAAGAGAGAGAGAGACAGACAGACAGACAGACAGAAAGACAGAGAGAGGAGAGGACAGGACAGGAGAGGTCAGGAGAGGAAAGGGGAGGGGAGGAGAGGGGGGGAGAGAGAGAGACAGAGAGAGGAGAGGAGAGGAGAAGAGAGACAGACAGAGACAGAGAGAGAAACAGAAAGACAGAGAGAGGAGAGGGAGAGAGAGCGAGCGCCCAGGTAGGGGACATGAAACTGTCCTGAAACACCAAAGGAGGTGATAAGGAGCATCTAGACAGGTAGAGAATGAGGGAAAGAATGGTGTCATGAGAACTCAGAGAAGAGGGAACATCCAGGAATCAGATGCAGCAGAAAGGGGGAGGAGGGGAGGGG
>NW_027186841.1:0-12837 GCF_028583685.1 Petaurus breviceps papuanus | reverse complement strand
TGAAGCAGAGACTTCCCGTAGAGGCTGAGGCTGGCCTCGTTCTCAGGGTCATATCCATGGGCCTCCTCATCCAAGGTCACAAAGAAGGCTGCCTTCTCGATGGCCTCCAACGAGGCCTTATTCTTTCCTGTGCTGAAGTAGGCCTGGCGTGCCTCAGCCCATGGCACCCTGGGGAACGTGGAGGCATCAGGTGGAGTGTGGGGGCCCCTATACCCATTTGGGGCATTGGGGAGCACCATGGGAACACCCACTTCAGAGGCCAAGTTCACCCCCTCCTTTCCTGAGAGGCACTTGGGAATCACTTGGGAGCCAGTGCCCTTCAGCCCTCCCACCAAGGGGGCAGGGGGTGGGCTCCATCCAGGTGGGCTCCTCCCAGGGCGTTGGCAGAGCTGGGAGAGGTGTCATCTTCAGCTAAGCTCTGGGGGATCCCCCACTCACATGACTCTGGGCTGTGCTCCATTTCCTGTATCCCCCCCCCCCCCCCCCAGTCTTCATGGCAGCCTGTCCTGTCACATGACTTAAGGCTCAGCCTCTCCTCAAATACTGAAGCTGGTCAGGGGCCCTCCCCTGGGCTGGGAGGCTTCCCCAGCTGCAATACCTGGCCCCAGCCGTGAGGGCCGCTATTTTCTCCTCGCCAGGCAGGGAGGGACAAGTGTCATCCAGGATCCTCTGGAACTGCATCTCCAGGTCCCGAGGCTTGAGCAGTTGGGAGCCCTGGTAGAGCCAGACCTTGTAAAATCGGCCCTTATGGTAGACAGTCACGTGCCTGCTGTCGAGGAGGTGCTGTAACACATCTGGGGGCAGGGGAGCCAGAGGTTATGGAAGCAGGAAAGGCAGCATCACTGTCCCAGGATGGGGCGGGCTGCCAGCTACCTGGAAGGATGCAGTATTGAATCCTGGAGAGCCAGGGGCAGAATGGGACCCAGACAGCTCCTTTGGGAGAGTCCGCCACCCCGTAGCTTTGGCCCACCTCCCCTGCTGCCCCACAGCCATTCATAGAGCAATCTACTCTGTATGACCTCCCGTGCCCCTCGTCCAAGGCAGCCCCCACAGAGACTGCTGAAAACTCACGCCTGCAGCTAGCTATGACGCACTCCCACTCCCACACCAAACCATTGCTACTATCGAGGTCATGTTTCCCCCCCCCCCACTGTCCTGTCTACAACAGGGGCTCCCACCGCTCATCACAACTCCTCAGAACGAGGCATACATTGTCTCTTCCCTGCCAAGCTTAGGCCATCAAAGACTACGTTGGTCTTTGCTGAGGTGAGCCTCTGATCCCCTTCCTCCCTCCCCCGACCCTTAAATGGGACTTGATGCTCTGGCACTAAGCCTGCTTCTGGCTGTCTCTGGCCACCTCTCCCTATTACAACGTAAGCTTCCTGATGCCCAGAACTTGAAAACCTTAATGCTCTTCTCTCCCAATCTATTGATTCATTCCCGGCCCCTCCCCCCCCCCCCCCCCCCCCCCCCCCCCAGGCCTGGATTTTGCTACTGTGGGTATTCAGGATCTGGCATCTGACAGGAGAGCAGAGGAAGTCATGAGCCAGGCTTCTGGCCCCAGAGCGGGAAGGGCTGCCCTGCAGTGCTGCCTACCTGAATCTTTGCCTGGGATTCGAGTGGTGTTGAACATCCTCTCCATCTGATATGAACACATGGGCACGATGCCAAGAGCCATCACCTGTGAGACAGGCCCGGGAGAGGGGCAGACTTCAGGACCTGTGCCCACGACCCCGGTCCTCCCGAAGCCAGGCCCTGAAACCACACTCACAGGCTTGATCTCCTCCCGGTCCAGCTTTCGCCGATACATGATCATGGCGTGAACCACGTTGCCCAGTCGAGCTGCCTGAATGTTGGTCTTCTGGGTCAGTATAAAATCCTAGGGAGGGAGGAGGAGCAGGAGCCATGGGGCCAGACTGGCAGAGCTGGGGGAGCCCCTGCATCTCCTTGAGGTCAGAACCCACAGCCCTAGTCCTACACATCCTTCCTTGGCTGTTCAAATGTCTAATTCTCCATCCCTGGTGACACGCCCCAGACATCCTTCAGTTCAGTGTGGTGGAGAGGGTCCAGGGCCAGAAGTACCTGTTCAAATCTATTCGAGTCGGCTACTTAGCCCCTCCCACTCAGTTTACTCCCCTGGAAAAACAAGGGGCTCGGCCAGCACATCTCCAAGGCCTCTTCCAGCTCTAAATTCAGTCTCACTTGTGCTAATTAAACGCACATCAAATAAATCCACGTGCAGGGATACGGAGCACTCAGCAGGGATGGACTCAGGGGACCAGAGACAAGCCCAAAGGGCTACAAATCTGTAATCTTACATCTTACGTTACATAAATATGTCATTGTACATAGAAAGGTGCAAACTAAGTACTGAGGAAAGTTGGAGCCAGTTAATTCCTGCCAAATTTTCCCTCGTTGCCCTCCTGCCCACCCTGCCAGCCTCTCTAAGAATAATCTTCATTCAGCACTCATCTCATCATGTGACTCCCCTCTTCAACAATCTGCAGTGGCTCCCAGCTGCGGACTGCCTCAATCAGGTGTCTGCTGACCCAATCAATAGTCATCAAGTACCCCCTCTGCCGCGGCTGTGCCCCTCCCCAGTATGTGCATTTAAGGTTAGTTCGGACACCTGGCCTCATTCATGTTTCTGCTTTCCTTCAAGCTGTCTGGGTCTTCCCTTCCCCAAACTACCTTTATCTTGCATCTATCACGTCTATATTTATAAGGAGATATGAATCGGTCAACATGTACTTAGTAACCATCACCTAGGTGCCAGGACCTGTGCCAGCTGGGCACTGGGGACATGTACAGAGGATGAAAACAATTATTCCTCCCAAGGGGTGAGGAGAGAGGCCAGAGGGGAGACAACTGGTAGCCAAATAAGTAGATCCAACCTAACTACACTGAGAACCACAGGGAAACACAAGGTAGCTAAATATGAGGGAGTCCAAGCCAGAGGCTGCCACCGGTTGGGGGGATCATGCAGAGAGAGGACTCGTCCTCCAAGAAGAGAGGGGCTCTCTGAGGCCGAGCGAGGAGGGAGCATGGTCCAGGCACAGACGCAGTGTCATGTGGTCAGACACATCGCAAGGAAAGTCACCCTGGCCCCCACATGGTCGGACTGGAAAGGGGGGATGAGTCAGGGACAAGGAACTGTCATTCTAATCTCAGGAAGAAAAGTGGGCAATGGGAGCCAGGCTGGGAAGGCAGAAGGGGAGAGATCTGGCTGCTGCTTGGCCGCGTGGGATGAATGAAAGGGAGGAGTCCAGAAGAATGCCACGGTGACTGACCCTGAGCCCCCAGAATGTGGTGTCTTTGTGGAGGTGGAGGGGGAAAGAATGACTATCTGTTTTGGACATATGAGTCTGAGATGCCAAGTAGGAAACTGCTGGTGCTTGAAGCCCAGGAGAGAGATCTGGGAGACATTTGCACAGACGGATGATAGTTAAGCCCAAGGAGATGACCGCATGGCATAGAAAGCACATTACAGGGTTTAGTGCAGGATTCTGGGGGACACACACCATTTGGGGACATGATCTGAAGGATGAACCAGCAAAGAAATTGAGAGGGAGTGGTCAGATAAGCAGGAGAACTAGGAGAGAGCAGTGTCACGAACGGACCATCCAAGAGGAGAGGGCAGCCCACATGAGCCATCGCAGCTGAGAAGCAGGGAGAGAAGGGAGATTGGCAAGAAATGTGCCGCAGGCGGCCGAGGTGTCCAACCCATGAGTCGAGCACTGTGGATGGCATTTCCCCGCTTCGAAAGGAAGGGACTCAAGTTTCACTTTTGTCTTGGCATGCAGCAGGTGCATCAGACATATTTGTTTGACCGATTGTAACCTGGTGAAGGGCAGAGTGGATTTTATTCTTAACCCTGGTCCTGGCTGCCCTTTGGTTCTCTACCTTGTTCCAAATGCTCTCCAGAAAACCTTTCAATGAGTGTCCTTCCGTCAGCCCCCTCCTAACCTGAGCCACACACTGTTCTTTCTCTCTTACTCCTCTAAGGCTTACTGAATCCCTCCTTCCCTCCCTCCATGTTTCTGGCCGTAGCTGGCCCCATCTGTCTTCCTGCTTCCCCCTGCACCTATCTGTTGCTCCCTTTTAAATTCCCCTCTTCTCTGTTTTCTCTCAGCCCATTTCCTTGGTCAGGTTCTTGGGTATGGGACCCTCCCCATAACCTGAGGAGGTTAGGTGAGAGGGACAGGAGGAGTTTCAAGGGCATGGGAGGGAAAGGAGGGAACACATCCAAAATGGATTCTTGGCACGCCTCCCAATTTTGACATCTCTGCTGGCAGCACCTTGGGTCTCTCAGCCTTCAGGCTCCAAATCCAAGGCTGGAAGGGACCTCAGGTGAAGGTCAGGTTAAGGTGGCATTTGAACTCAGGTTCTCTGACCCCAAATTCAGTGTTCATTCCATGGGACCAGGCGGTCAGCCTCCCAGCAAAACTCTGCTGAGGTCCCAGCCCCTCTTAACCTTGGCTGTCCAAATCCATAACCCCAAGAGACCAATCTCATGACTGGAAAACTGCAGCTCTGGCCCTGCCACGGGACCTTCTCTTGCTCCTCTGCTCAGTCAACAAAATTGTCAAGGGTAGGGAGAGGGCCAGCTCAGCCTCGGCTAATTCCTTTCCTCTGCCATGCCTACAACTCCCCAAATCCATGCTGCCCAAGCCCCAGAAGGCCCCTTCCCTAGTGGCAATGAGAGAATGAAGACACATTAAGCAGATAATCAAAGCCTAACCATACCCCTCTTCAAATGGCCCCCAAATACACATTCTATAGCTCGACACGCAAGGCTCTCTCTAAGCCACCTGCAGCCTTGGGGCTCCCTCAATCCTGTCTCCAGCCCCCCAGCCCAGGTGGCTGAGCATCTGCTCTTGGAGCTTGCCTTGGCCTCTCCCGCCCCTGATGCTGTGGTGCCTCTGGCTTCCCAGAGCTCTGAGTCCTTGGCTCTGTCCCCTCTTCTAGGAAGCCTTCCCTGACTACTCCCCCACCAAAGGGCTCACAGCACTCTGACCGCAGCAGCCTCATCTTGGCTCTGCCATTGCGTAGGTGCTGGAGGGCTCCATCTAGAGTCAGGAGACCCAGGTTCAAAACCTGCCTCTGATGCTTCCTAGCCATGAGCCCTGACCTCTCACAGCTCAGTGTCTTCTGTTGTAAAATGGGGAGCAGAACAATCCCACCTCCCGACAGGGCGGCAGTGAAAGCCTCAGGTCATGTACTTAAAGGGCTGTTTACATATCTGAGAGGGGTCTGGATGGCAGAGTAGGCAGTGCTGGACTTGGCTGTCAGGAAGACCTGAGTTCAAGTCCGGCTTCAGACACTAGCTGTGTGACCCTGGGTAAGTCACTTACTTTCTGCCTCCTCTTCTCCCTCAGTAAGCTGGAGATAATAACAGCTCCCTGATTTCCAGAGACTATATAAGCACTAGCTGTCGTTATCATCAGGGCCTGCTAGGTGGCGCCATAGTGCACAGAGTCAGGCCTGAGTTCTCGGAACTTACTAGATGTGTGACCCTGGGCAAGTCACTTCACCCTGTTTGCCTCAGTTTCCTTATCTGTTAACATGAGCTGGAGAAGAGCAAGGCAAACTACTCTAGTATCTCTGCCAATAAAAGCCCTACCAGGGTCACCCCGATGGCTGACCAAGGGCTGTCCCATTGTCCTCCTTTGACTTTGGGCTTCACTTCTCTGCAGGCTTGTCCACTGGCCCCTTGAAGGCATTCAAGGAATGGACGAATCCAGCTTAGTGAAGCATTGGAGAACGTCCCTCACTCACTGGGCAGCAGCCTGGAGGCTCATGGGAGGGAAGAGATTTCTCTGGCACTGAGAAGCTGCCACCATTACAGCACCGCTCGGAGATAGTTCCTGTGTGCTCAGCAATGGGCCAGGTCCCTCAAGAACCTTCCAGTCTTTGGGGAGGGGGGCCACACCCTGGGCCAACGAGCCCAGCCTGCCACAGCACATCACCGAGTGCCTAATACAGCCTCTAAGTTTGAGAAAGGAGGTGCTACTGGACTGGGTCCTTGAAGGATGGCTATGGATGGATGAAGCAGAGAAGGGCTCGGAAGGCACTTCAGGCCAGAGGCAGGACATGTGGCCAATGACCCAGACTGGCTGTGGCTGAGGCATTGTGTTGAGGAGGAGGAGGAAGGGTTGGTCATGGGCCTTGAAGGCCAGAATCAATTGCTTAGACTTTATCCAGTAAGCACTGGAGAGCCCCATAGATTCTTGGGCAGGGCTGGGTTTGGGGAGGATTGACTGGGCAGTGGAGTTCTGCAGGAGGCCAGCTGGAGCCTCTGACACCGGGTGCCCAGAGAGAGTTTAGACAAAGGAAGAGAAGACAGCAAGAAAGGCCAAGCCTCTGAGCCTTGGGGTCTCCCCTCCCTCTAAAGCCTGACCTTGGCCCTGGGACTCTAGGCTCTCCCCCACCATCCTCAGCTCCTCCTCAGGGAGCCTCCTGCCACCCTCCCAGCTGCTGTTTGGACATGGCTCCTATACAGTGCCTTTCGCAGTTCCCAGGGCTGCCCCTGCTGGGATGCCAAGGCTTGTTCCCATCTCTATGCACCTGAGCAGCACAGCCAGGGCCAAGATGTGGCGGATCCCTGCCTGGGGCCCCAGGGTCTCCAAGCACCGGGGACTCACCATGACATAATAGTTGCTATTCACCATGATGGGGCTCCGGCCTCGAAGGTAGATGTATTCTTCCCACCAGTCACTCACCTATGGGGGAGGAAGGAAGAGAGGTCAGACCTGGTGGGAGGAGGAGGAGGAGGCCAGAGCCAGGTGGAGAGGGGGGAGGAGGGAGGAGGTGGGAGGTCAGAGGTCAGAGCCAGGGGGGACGGGGGCTCTTGGGGACTGGAGCAGAGGGAAGGAGGAGGGGGACACTCACATAGTTGGTCGCCCACCAGGACTTGAGCATCAGGTATTTCTGCAGGCGGGGAGCGGTCTTCTCCTGGAAATCTTTAGCCAGCACCTCCATTCGATAAAACTCCTCATCGTCTAACAAGGGCCTCACCGATTCTAGGTACTGCCCCACGCCCCCAAGCTCTCATCAGGGTTGGGTTCTGCTCCATGCCAGGCCTTTTCTTCTCTGACACTGGGCAGGGGCTGGAGGCCCTGGCCCACCCTCTAGCCCAGCCGCCCCTTCTCCCACACCTCAGTAGCCTGTCTGGGCCCCTCACCCTTTTTACTGTGGCTGCCACTTTGGGCACTGGCAACTTGGGCAGAGACGTCTGGTAGCTGTAGAGCATAGGTCGGCGATTGGACAGGAGCCTGACGCAGATCTGAAGGTTACAAGAGGATTATGGGCTTGGGGAGTCCCCAGGCCTCTGGATTCCAGGCCAAGAGTAAAACCAAATGAGTCAGGAGCCATGGGGGCCAAGGGCCCAAGGTTCTCTGGGCAACCTCCCCCCTTCCCAGCCTGCCTCCTCCTCTCAGCTCCCCAACCCCAGCCCAGGCTAGGTCCTGCTCACAGCCCAGATCTTGGTGATCCGGCTGGTCTGGCCATGCAACTCAAACATCCAGCCATGGTAGGAGAGCAGCATTTTCAGGGTCTGGCGAAAAAGGAAGATGCCAGTCACCCAGACTCCGGTGGAGAAGATGCCCACACTGATGAGTGTTCGGGTCTGCAGCGTCAGGTAATGGCTGCATCTGGGCAGGGATTGGAAAAAGAAGCTGGGACACAGCGCCAACTCCTCGGCCTTCTCCACACGCTTTCCCCCTCTGACCTGAGTCCAGAATGGGTCTCATCCATCCTCCCCCCTCCCCAAACCCACAAGTTCCAGTGGGATCCACAGGACAGCGAGAGCTCCAGACTGAGATGATGAGCCCCAAGGGACCAGTCCGCTAGACAGTGATGCAGGCTCCTAAAGCTAGAGATGGGAAGCTCTCAGAGTGACTTCCTCATTTCACAGATGAGGAAACTGAGTCCTAGGGTGTGAAGGAGCAGGGGTGGGAGCTGGTGTGGGAGCTAGGGCTCTCTTCAATGCCCAGCAGCTGAGCCTGGGCCTGGTAGCAGCCGCTCCCCTGCCCTATGCCCAGGGCCCCTCCCAAGCCCAACCTCCAAGCCCAGGTTGGGCCTTCTTACCCCTCTGGGATATATTTCCTGATGGAGCAGATCATTCCCATGGAAATGTCCATATTGCAGTAGGAGGAGCCCATTGTCGCCATGACAACGACCAGCCAGCTGGTGGGGCTGCCAGGATACACGCCCCTGAGGATGCCATTCTGTGGGGACGGGGGTGGGGGCAGAGCCCCCCAGGGCTCTTAAGGAACTGGGAATCATGAGGCAGGCCGGTGGAGAGATACTGGGGAGACAGGAATACTGTCCCCAACAGAGGAGGGCAGTGTCATGATGGGGGAACCCAGAAGGAGCCAGGTTGGGGGGGACAAGGGGAACTTGGATTTCCCCCTCTTGCTTCCTCTATTTTGGGGCCCCCGGAGCTGGGGCAGTCTGTCCCACCTCCTCTGGCCCTGCCTGGGCTCCCACCTTGATGCGGATAAGGCGTTTCTTCCAAGAGTTGATGCCAGACAGGTAAATATGCTTCAGGGCCTCTCGGCTGAGCTGGAAGTCTACCCCATCAGGGGTCACTGTGAACTGGAAGGCCACAGCCTGGTGGGCTTCTGCCATCTTGGGGGGCAGCTACGGGCCTTTGGGGGACATGAAGGCAAGTCTAGCTTTAAGGGGCAGGGGTCAGCAATACAGTTGGTGTCCCCTGTGGCTAACCCGAGACTAGGGATGGACACTAGGGTCTTGGCCGTAAGCATTCTTCCATTCCTTGATGGATCCTCATTTCCTTCCCACTCCTTAAGCAAAGTGCCCCAGAAGACTGGCCCCCGGCCTCTTTGCCCTGGCCCATCTCATCTCCACCCAGGTACAAAGACAAAACTCTTGTGGGAGACTGACACCCATTTGACAACCCTGACCAGCTCCTTCACTTTGGATGGGTGCAACAGGGAGCTGGCCTCCAAGCCTGTGCTCCTGACCCATTTCTTACACGTACTGGCCCTGAGGCCCTAGGCAAGGCACTTAATCTCGGCTTCAAATTTGCCGAAAAGGCATCTGTTTGCATTGGTGGCGTAGGGAGCTGAACAAAACCTGCCATAGAAGCCCCTCTCCCAACCCCCAATCGGATCAGCTGCTCAATCTATCCTTTCTACCTTCTGCTACTCTCACCATTAGCCCTAGGGCCCGGCTCTAGTGAGCCTGGGAGCTCCCCAAGTGTTCTCCCTACTTCTGGTCTTCCACCCTTATAACAGCAATCTTTGCAACCCCTCACTCCCTCTTCACTTCCTCTGCTCCAAAATCGTCAATGGCTCCCACAGGCTCTAAGTATAAAGCCCAGGAGACATTCAGATAACCCTGCAACTGCAGTCCACCTGCCCTCCTGCCCTACTCTACATTCAGGCAAACTGGCCTTTGCTCATGCTTCCGACCACTTTCTCACTGCTGGCAACTGTCCTTGCAAGGGCCAGCTTCCTTCCCTGGTGCTCGTGGGCCCAGAGACCACAGTTACTCCGGTCCTCCACCTTTTCTAGGCGCTCCAGGGCTGCAGGTAGGGCCCCTGACATACCTGTCCCTGGATCCCAGGACTGCATCAAGCCCTGCTCACAGCAGCCACACAATGAACATTCCTTTGGGAGAGCGAATTAAACTCACTTTTGAAACGTCTGAGACTGTCCAATATGGAGTTACATGAAGGATGGCAGCCCCTCCAGGCCCACCCAGCACTCACTTCCAAAGTTACAGCTTCATGCCTCCCCCTCCCCCACCAAGCCAGGATGTAAGAGAAACCCCCTTGCCCATCCACCATTCCGGAGCCTCGGATACTCCTCCCCATCCGGAGTCACTGATATCCTGAAGACACCCCTCCCCAATCCAGGTTGTGGGCACATCTGTCTCTCAGGCCCCTTTCCCGATCCAGACCCCCCGCCCCTCGCCCCTCACCACGGAGCTCGATCCCGGTCCCCGCGGCCGGCCGGCCCGGGCTTGCTGGGCTGGGCTGCGCTGGGCTCGGCTCAGAGGCTGTGGGGCCGCCCTCAGACGCCGGCCCGGCCCTGGCCCCGGCCCCGGCCCCGGCCGGCCGCCCTCCGCCCCATGGCCAGCCCCAAGCCGCCAACGGCCGCCGAGCCTCGAGCCCCTAGCTCGCTCGTTCCACGAGCCCCACGCGAGAGGGCGGGACCACAACGGCCCCACCCACTCATGAGGGCGGGACCACCTCAATGGGTCCCTACTGGCCCGATGGGGTGAGGCCAGGAGCCAGGGGCGGGGCGTCACAGAATTAGGAGGAGCTGGGGAGGCCCTGAACCCCAGGGCACACGTGGGGTGGGGAGGGACGTGGGATAGTGGGGCCTGCATGTAAGCAGGTATGATCCCCCGGAGGAGCCGTGGGGACGGAGTCTCAGGGAATCTGGGGGGGGGGGGGGGGGCGCCCCACATATGGAACCTGGGAGGGGAGGAGGGCGTAGCGCAGGGGAGCCCCGCGGTGGGGGCCGGAGAACGCGAGGGGGTGGGGCTGATGCCAGAGCGTGCACAGAAGGGGACGGGGATTTCCGGGGAGGTCGGCACTGGTCCAGCTCGCCACACCCGGCCGGAGGGCCTGCGCATTCTGTGCTAGGGCTGCTGGGCAGGCGGCCGCCGCCTAGGCGGGGTGAGAATTGTCCTTCCGCCCCCCGCCCCAGCCCCGGCAACTCTGCGGGCGCCTGGGTTGCCCCGTACTCACGACTCGACCAAGGGGCAGAGGTCCACTCCGGGAAGAGGTCTGGCAAGTCTGGCCTGTGCCCTAGCGTCCTTCAGAGGCCGCCTCCAGCCCCGCCTCAACTCCCCACCCGGAATCCGATACCCACTCCCAAATTGGGGTCGAGAAAATCACGGGGCGGAGATCGCAGCCTCTCTCCTTTCCCCTCAAACGGTCGCGCGCCTCTTGGGGCTGTCCGGCGAGCCTGGGCTCCGGGACTGGAGGTAGCCGGGGAGGCTAGGGGGTGGGGGTGTCTCACGTGAGGTTTGCCACCCAGCCTAAAAATAGCCCAATCTGGGGGAAAGGTCGAAGCGTTGGGCCCCACCCCCAGCAGGCTCTCAGGACCCGAAGAGGGGGAGGGCCCTAGGGCTTCAGGACCCCAGGGCCTGGCTAGGAGGGTACCCAGGCCTTCAGGACCCCCCACCCCCAGCCCAGCAGACTCCTCTGCCCAGCAGCCTTCATTAAGGGGGTGCCAAGGCTCTCAACTACTGACTCTGGCTGCAGGCCCTCAGCTGTCCACAGGCCCCTCCAAAATCACCCAACATTTAGAAGAATCACAAACGGAAAGATGAGACCCAGCCCGGCAAAGCCGGCAGCAGGTAGTGTTTATTGGTCTGAAGATACAGAAGGCAGAGAAATGGCTGCCCCGGCTGGGCAGGTTCCTATGGGTGTCTCCCCACCTGGGGAGCACAGTTTGGGGGGGAGGGCGGGAAGGAACAGTTCTCGACTAGGTGCCGAGAGGCTTGGGTTGCCCACTGCTCTGAGGTCAGCTGGCCCTTTGGTTTTTGGTCCATTCTCACCATGGAGGGCAGCTCAGGCCTCTGCTTCCCTCCAAATCCTCCATCTCCCCATGTCCATCCCGTCCTTTAGACTCTGGTGTCCATCAGAAGAGCAAATCAGGGAGGTAGAGGGCTGTTAGGAGGGATCACCCCAGAGTCCAACTTGGCCTTCTGATTGAAGTAGATTTGGAAGCGGGATTGTGCATATTCCTGGGAAGGAAAGCCCACCTAAGACACCAGGGAGAAGATTCCTTGGGGGGAGCTCCCCATCTGATACCCCAGGACAAGAAGCTTCAGCCCCCATCCCTAGCCCCAACCTTGGACCCCCAGAACAGGGGCACCAAATTCTTGACGTGGGAGCTTACCAAGTAATCAAACTCAATGGTAGACATGAAATCCTGGAGGATGGACCACAGTCCCCAGAAGAAATGGGATGCCAGGGCAAACCTGGGGGTTGGGGGTACAGAACAGATCTTGGTTGGCTGTGTGACCTGGCTACTTTCCATCTCTCCCAGCGCCGGATCTCCGGGCCGGCCTGTGGGCTCTCCCAGCGCTGAAGCTGTGGGATCTGCCCCACCTCCCTGGGGCCAGCCCCCTGGCCCTCACCTGTTTGCTTCCACCAGCATCTTCTCTTCCAATTTGGTCTGCTCTTCTGGGGAGAGAGTCTTGTCCCCATGGATTACTGACAGGTAATTTCGGATGAAATGAAGCTACAATGGGGAGGTCCCACGAATCAGAGGCCCTTTAGAGGCCCCCTGCCAATTCATGTCACTGGTCTACACTGGTCCAGTCTGGTCCAATTCAACCCACCCAACAAGCATTTGTGAAGGGCCTACTATGTTCAAGGCACAGTAAGAGCTGGCCTTGGAAAAGACTGCTCAGGCTGTGTGGCCCTGGCCAAGTCACTTGAGCCAGCTCTTTGGAGAGCCTTGAGGCCATAGGTGCCATGTGCTGGGCTCCAGCCACAGACAAGCCCCCCCACCCCCATGACATCGCAGGCCCAGAAGAAATGGGGAAGCAAAGGCAAGCTCCCTCTGAGCCTCTCTTTGGGCCCAGAGCCCAGGCTCAACGGCCTCTCTCCCTGGCCTCCACATACCTGCTGTTCTCGGCTGGGGTAGTTCCCAGGCTCCATCAAGAAGTAGGGAGACTCCTCATAGCTGTAGTCATAAATCCACTCACAGAAGTGGTTCCCTATATCAAAACCCCTGTGGGGAGGGAGGTGGGTGGGTATGGGGGAAGGAGGAGAGGGGGATGGGAGGAGAGGGAGAGGAGGAGAGGGGGATGGGAGGAGAGGGGGAAGGAGGACGGGGGGATGGGAGG
>NW_027186840.1:0-11209 GCF_028583685.1 Petaurus breviceps papuanus | reverse complement strand
TCTTCATAGCTGATCATCTTACAATATTGTTGTTACTTTGTACATGGTACATTTCACTTTGCATCAGCTTATGCAAGTCTTTCCAGGTTTTTCTGAGGGTATCCTGCTTATATAATCACATACCACAACTTGTTCAGCCATTCCCCAACTGATGGGCATCCTCTCAATTTTTAATTTTTTGCCCCCAGAAAAGAGTTGTTATAAATATTTTTGTACATATAGGTCTTTTTTTCTTTTTTTAAATCTCTTTTGGGATTCATATCTAGTAGTGGTATTGCTAGGTCAAAGAGTATAAATGGTTTTATAGCCCTTTGGGCATAGTTCCAAACTGCTCTCCTGAATGGTCAGATCAGTTCACAACTTCACCAACAACACATTAGTGTTTTATTTTTCCCACATCCCCTCCAACATTTGTCATTTACCTTTTCTGTCCTATTAGCCAATCTAATAGGTATGAGGTAGTACCTCAGAATTGTTTTATTTTGCATTTGTTCAATCACTGGTGAGTTAGAGTATTTTTTTTTAATATGGCTATAGAGACAGCTTTGATTACTTCATCTGAAAACTGATTATATCTTTGATCATTTATCAACTGGAGAATGGCTATTTTTATAAAGTAGACACAGTTCTCTATATGTTTGAGAAATGAGGACTTTATCAGAGAAACTTGCTTCAAAATTTTTTCCCATTTATTCTACTCTCTCCTTTCACCCTGTCCCTCCTCAAAAGTGTTTTGTTCTGACTACCCCCTCCCGAAATCTTCCCTCCCTTCTATAACCCTCCCCCCTTCTCTTACCCCTTTCCCCTCCTACTTTCCTGCAAGGTAAGATAGATTTCTATACCCAGTTAAGTGTGTATGTTATTCCTTCTTTGAACCAATTCTGATGAGAGTAAGGTTCACTCACTCCCCCTCACCTCCCTGCTCTTAATTCTTTCAGTTCTTAACTTCTGGGCTTACTCTGAAGGGGCCCTAAGATGTTAACTAGGGTCCAAAGGTTCTTTTTAAGTAAATAGAAACATTAAAAATCAGGTGGTTGGTCTCTGCAAACTCTTGTGTGTCTCTAAACTGTTCCCTTTATCTTTCAGTTTTGGCGAGTAGGGGCCCCTATCCTGAAGAGTCACATGGTTTCTTCCTCTTAAACCTTTGTGGGAGGCTTCCAGAGATCTAGCCATAGACTTGGTTTCCAGGCTTATGGAGCTAAGGAAGTCCCAAGTCCCAGGTGGCCTTAACTAGGCTGCTGGGGAGAAGTGATTCCCAAGGGTTCTCTGTCAACAGGAGACCCTACAAGGTGGCACCCTCCTGGCTATTCATGGCTATTCAGGTTTTCAGACTGATCACTTTGAGCTGCTCAGGAGGGCCATGGTGCGGCTGTAATCAGCCCTGGTACCCTGGAAGCGAGTTTATATGCTAAGGCCCTTTCTTACTCAAGGGTCACAAGGTTCTGCTACTAGCCCTAACCTTTTTATTTTCTTTTTGTAGTGGGGAAGGCAGAGCAATTGGGTTAAGTGACTTGCCCAAGGTCATACTCCTAGAAGTGTTAAGTGTTTGAGGCCATATTTGAATTCAGGTCCTCCTGACTCCAGGACCCGTGTTCTATTCACTGCAGCAGCCCTAACCTTCTACAACTGGAATCAGGGTAGGGGCTCATTGGGTCACAGGTATAGCTGTCAGTTGTGTTAACCCTTTCCCCTTTGGATTGTCACTAAGTATACTGAAGAGATCCAGAGACCAGTTTTATAGGGTAAAATTAATTGAGGTCAAATTATAATTCAACAAGATTTATACCAGTTCTTTCAAAACTTCTGAAAAAATTCTAACGTTGGGTATCAGCAATTGACTTCATCCTCAGCAAACATAAGTGAAAACAGTCTTACTAACCGAAAGGTTGCCTTCTCCTTTCTTTATCTCTGTAAAACTAAAAGGAGTCTACTTTTCAGGCCAGAAGAGGGTGGGATTGTTCCCAGGGTGGTCACACACCTTGAGGATTACCATGGAGGTAGGCAATCTCTTGCTCCCTCTAGTCTGCCAAAGACAGGGCCTAGGATCTTTAAGAGGAATTCTTCACCCCTTTGTAAGTCACTGTTCAGGGTCCTCTCTCAGTCAGTTTGGGAGATTGCTTTATTATACTTTATTGATAACTATTCTATAAAAGGCAAAAACCTGTGTTAGCTCTGCCAAAAGGAAGTTTCTCTAGCTGCTGATTGGCTGGCTAAAATTAAGGAGTTATCAGTTTCATTGCTGATTGAATCTCCCTAGTCTTAATAAAATGAAAGCAAAGAACACAGAGGAAAAACATTAATTTATGCTTTAAGAGTTAAAATCAGGACCATACAGTTTTTATAAAAATTTATTTAAGTGCTATAGAGCTTATAAATTCAAACAAATTTAGTTATAAATTCAGATGATCTCTCTTAGCCCAATCAGGAACCATTCTTTAAGAAAGAAAAAGAATTTAGGGTAAATCAAGGTAAATGCATCAGTCTTCAGCTTGGAGAGACTTACCTCAGGCTTGGAGAATTTAGATGTAAACGGTGAAGGGGATTTGACCTCCCCCAGCTGCTGTCCATGAAAGAGTCAATTTTCATCCAGGTATGTTCTTCCTTTTGGGTCCCTTGTAGGGGCCAGCCTAAGGAGGTGGGGGTCCACGCTTCAACAATCTGTCTCTGGTCACCATGATGTGGGGGCAAAATTGTCCAATCTGCAAGAAAAACCACTGAGGAGGAGTTCTAAGCCAAGAGGATTTTATTAAAGGGTCCATGGCCACCTCTAGCAAAGTGGACCTCAGATCTTTGTCATAATCTGAGATGCTCCATTGTCTTCAAGGTCTTACTTTTACAGGGCTTGACACAGAAGAGGCAAAGTAAAATACAAAATCTCATTGGTTGGTAGACTTTGATTTTGACCCTGGGGGAGGGGGAGCAGAAATGATGCATCAACTAGATGGGCAAAGGAAAGATTATCTCACCTAAGCGATCATAAAATAGGCTTCTCTATATGTTCAACAAGAGAGGGTGGACCAGAGATGCAAAAATAACTTGGTCTAGCCTCAGACACTTACTAGCTATGTGACCCTGAACAAGTCATTTAACGTCCCAATTGCCTCAAAAAAGAAAAAAAGTTGGGGGATTTTCTGTATCACGTTGAGGCATCCCAATGATGCTTGGTTTGGCCGTGGTGATTGCTGCAAAACTGGGGAAAAGTACCTTGGTCAGCATTTCTGTGGTCACACAAAGAAACTTCATAACTGGTTAATAAGTAAATAAATAAAAAGGTAGATAAATAAAACCATACGAACAGTAAAATGATAGTTTTAAGGTTTAAGGCCTACTATAAGAATGACTCTATCTCATCTAATTATCCCTATATCATTCCTATGTGAAATATGCATTAATATATTATTCTTGTACTAATCTTAACCGACTAGACTGCCAATATATGTTGCTAGATAAGTATATCACTAATAACTGCTTACCATATGGAAGCCCACTGAAGCGATTAATACCGATTGGAATAAATAGAGGTCCAATAAGTCATTTCTCTCAAGGTTCAGGCTAATAGTATCATTCCCCATCTCCTGAGTACAAAAGAGCCTTGGGGACCTCCATGGATGGCACTCCTTTCATGAGCCCCTCACAGCCACCAGGGCTTCAATCCATTGAATGACTCAGGGTGTCCTCGGAACATAGTAGAATGTTCATCTCTACGTTAACTGTGGAACAACTTAAGCATGTCTCATTTTGTTCCAATGTAAACATAAACAATTGGGGTTCTGGTCTGCAATCAGACCCAGCACAGAATAGAAACCCACTGATCCTGATCCCTTCTACCACACACAGTGAGTATCTATTAATTGGTACATTGCAAGTACTTGTTGATTCGTTGCATTTTAGAAGCATTTATGAAAATGTCTGCCTTATGCATAACCATTTTTTTTCTTCATGATAAGGTAGGACCATGGAAGGTGGGATATAGTCGGGAATTATCGTGATGTAAAAACAAAAGGTTGATCAAGTAAACCTATTGTTTTTAAAGAAACACAAGGAATTCAATCTGATGAAGTGGGATGGGGAGAAAGGAACCATCCCATGTTCTTTTACTTACTTCCCACCCCTAATGCAATGATAAGGTAGTTCAAAGGAGTCTATAGAGTTGTGCAGTGAGCATGGACATGATGCTGAAGAAAAGGATACAGAAGAGGCAGGGAATTAAGGGAAGGGATGGAGGATGGTGCTTGTGTTCAGAGAAATGGAAACAAGCTTCCTTGAAAGGGCCTTTTTGAAAAGATCTGATTTCTTTTCCAATCAATGGCAAATCCTAGTGGACATTTTTCTGGTTGGTAACCATTTTCTGTCATTGTTAAAGGCCACCAGGGGCTTCATTATGTTTTATTCCCCTAGGTCAAGGAAGGAACTTGGATTTGGGGAACAAACAGACGCTGGGAAATAGGAAGACATGTAAGCCAGCCCTCTCTCCCTTCATCCTTCCAAAGGCTGAGCAAATACATATTCTACTCAATTAAAATGGAAATTTCAGGGGTGTGGGGCAGGGAAGCTTCAGGAGAGCTGTTGTGAGGGAGGAAGTAGAAATGATATTCTACAGTGACAGTTAGGAGAAAGAATTAACAAGCTATTTAACTGAGGGTAGATTAGAGCCTCACTGGGAGAACTGGGAAAATTCTGGGTTTGATTAGATCAGTGTTAACTCTTTGGTTTCATTATCTCCTCCCAGCTCATCTATCCATTGCATCTCCTAGAAGCTTCCCTCATCCATTCAATAAACATTTATCCAGTCTTTTCTCTGTACAGACCCCTGGGATGGGCAGAACCCAGCAAGGCAGAGGAGGTGCAGGGCAGAATTGAGAGTCAGTGGATCCTGAACCTCCAAAGGCAGCTAGTTCAACTCTCTCATTTTACAGATGAAGAAACTGAGTCCCAGTGGGAAGTGACTTGCCCAAGGTCAAACAGGTCTTAAGTGGTGAGATCCCAATCTTCATCTTCTGACTCTTTGTGCCTTGGAGGCAAGAAGATCTGCATTCAGATCCAGACTCTGACACATAACAGGCACTTAATAAATGTTTATGGAGCAGCTAAATGGAGTCAGGAAGGCCTAAGTTCAAATCTGGTCTCAGACACTACCTATGTGACCCTGGGCAAGTCATTTAACCTTGTTTGCCTCAGTTTCCTCATCTGTAAAATGAGCTGGAGAAGGAAATGGCCAACCACTCCAGTATCTTTGCCAAGAAAACTCCAAATGGGGTCACAAAGAACCAAATATGACTGAGGGCAGAAAGCATGAGGGATGACTTCATTGAGGCAGATCCTGAAGGATGAATGGAGAATAGAAATGCAGGGGGCTCTTCCATGTGAAAGCACCAGGTACCAGACTGGGAACTTCCTAAATTTTCATTTCCAATCCTGACCACAAGATTGCAGATTTAGAATTCCAGATTTTCTAGTCCCACCCACTCATTTCTCAACCTCACTCTATTATCATGGCCACACCGAGAGCTGGAAGAAGCTTCAGAGATAATTGAACTCAACCCCCTCATCTGGCAGAGGAACCCAACTAAGACCCTGAGAAACAAAATGCCTGGCCCCATGTCAACAAGTGAGTTATTCTGAGAGCCCAGAAAAGAAAACTGGATTCTCCATCTGATCCACTTAAAGAAAAATCAACAAATACGAGTATTTCCCCATACAAAGAACTGGAAAGGATTACATAGGACACTGTGAGTCTCCATTACATATAGCTTGGTTTGTTTTTTTACGTTTATTTCAAATTCAACATGTTCATTCCAACCCTGTGTTGCTTGTCTGCATTCCCTTCTGAATTTCTTCCCATTCTCTTCTGTGTATTTTTAGTGACTCATTGACATTCTTTAATTTCTTATCTTTCTTTTAAAAAAAGGATCATTATCAAAGCTCCTCACTCTCAACTCTCCCCTCCAAAAAAAAAAAAGAAAAAAAAGGCCTTCTTATACTAATGGATATAGTCAAGGGAAACAAATTTGCCCATTGACCATGGCTGATAGTATATGTCTCATCCTACTCCTCTTGTCTGCTCTCTCTCTTCTAAGAAGTGGTCAGCAGGATTCAGCATCAGTCTTCTGGACCCATGATTGGTGATTGCGTTGATCAGAGTTCTTAGGCCTTGTGCTGCTGTTTTCTTTAACGGCATTGGAGTCATTGCATAAATCATCCTGGCTCATTACTTTCCCCTGCAGCAGCTCATACAAACCCTGGATGTTCTACTTCTGACTACCCCAGGTTGTTGAGATTCAGGAACTGTCGATAAAGCATCACACAAACCATCGGAAGCCACAGAAGGGCAAGTGCCCCAAAACTCAGTTCGTGGGATAACGGCGTCATCATTTACTATGCTTTTATATAGGAAAAAGACCTCATATCTGAAATGTTTGTGATGCCCCTACAGTTTTGTCACTTTGCAAGGTCCTAGAGCAGTAAGTGGCTAAGATAGAGACAGCCAGACTTAGATATGCAATGTTTAACCTTCTCTTTACTCATAGCCTTGGACTGGGGTCTGTGAGACTCTTATCTTTAAGTTCTGAGGATTGAGAATCCATCAGACTGGCTCTCCCTTTCCTGCTCAGTTGCTCACTCAGACACACTCAATAGAATTTCATCTCCTAGAGATTAAGCCTCCCAGAAGCTTAGAAATGTAGAGGGAAAACAAATGACATCAGTAGTGGTATTTAAACATGCAGAAAAAAATATCAAAGGGCAGCTCGGTGGGGCAGGGAATAGAGCACCGGTCCAGGAGTCAGGAGGACCTGAGTTCAAATGTGACCTCAGACACTTAACACTTACTACACATGTGACCTTAGGCAAGTCACTTAACCCCAATTGTTTTGCCTTCCCCCCTCCAAAAAGACAAAAAAAAAAAGAGAAATATCAAATTTCTCCAGCACAATATATGTGTATGTTGATGTAATATACATAGATAACTAAATATACTACTTCAGACTATCTTATATACTAGCTAGGTAGACACAGCACTGGGTCTGGAGTCAGGAAGATCTGAATTCAAATTTGGCCTCAGACACTTACTAGCTATGTGATCCTGGTCAAGTTACTTAACACTGCTTGCCTCAGTTTCCTCATCTGTAAAACAAGCTGGAGAAGGAAATGGCAAAACACTCCAAGAAAACCCCAAATGAGGTCACAAAGATTCAACAGTTTCTTGGTAAATGAACAGCAAATAATCAATATGAGATCTAAGAGGTCCCACTTTAGTTGGGGGATGTTTCTTTTATCTATTTACTTGCTCCCTGGGTGGCATCTACAAGTAAACAACAAAAGGGTTGGGGGGGGGAGAGAATAGGAGCTAGGGAGTAAAAAGATTCTTGGAGTTTCACATAACAATGAATTGGATGGTGGTGCAACATACTTGTTTGGCAGAAGGCTCACACATTTGGTAAGGGCAATATTTTATCTGCCAGCACATAAGGAGTTAAGAGCCCTTCAGCAATAGGGGCAGAGAATTCACAAGTCATGATGACCATTGTGAATCTAGGGCAAAGACAGTCCTGCCAAGGCAAGGTGTTGGGGCCACATGATAGTCAGGGCAGACATCGGAGGTAGAAGGGAATGAGACCATCAGTCTTCCAAAGTGTTTTTTCCTAAGAGCAAGCATTATTTAACTTTTTGCATATGTATATATTTTGTGTACATATTATCTATAAAGAACAGAACTTGTGATTACAAAAGCCTGAATTGCAGAAATATCTTTACGTACATAATGAGCCTGAAATTTCATTGGCATGGGGAACTCCCAGTGAGGAAACTCCCTACACCCATGTAGATGAAGGACTATTACACAAGTTCAGTCTTAATTGCCTGGATCCTGTGAAGTTGTCACTTCTTCAGCGTGTTAGAGTTAGGACATGTCAGGTTCAGGACTAGAACTCAAGTCTTTCTGGCTTTGGCTTTTTCCCCAGCATGTCCCTCTGACTCTTTTCACAGGTTCAGACCCAATAAATACATCCTGTGATCAGAGTCTAGAGTCAAAAAGACTTGTTAAAGTCAATCCACTCATTCAACCAACTAATCAATATTTATTAAGCACCTATAGTGTGCCAAGCACTGTGCTAAGCACCAGGAATATAAAAAAGGCAAAAGACAGGATGTAAAAGCTGTTGATGAGGGAATACAAAGAGACAGGTGGATCCCATTTAGCAATCAAATCAACAAATATTTATTATAATAATGATAATACTTGCGTAGAGATTTAAGGTTTTGTATGAAAGTTTTATTAATGAGTTCTTATTTTATACATTTTAGATTATATATAGACATGTATACACACATACACATGTGTGTGCATGCGTGTGTCTGTGTGTATCTGTGTGCACACCTACACGTGTACCTGTGTGTGTATGTGGTCTACACCTTTCCCCTCTCTTCCAGGAGGAGGAGAGCATGCTTCATCCTCTGTTCTCTGGATTCATGGATGATCACTGTATTCATCATAATTCTTACAGCTTTCAGGTATTTGTCTTTACTGTGTTTTTATTGTTATTATATAAACTATTCTGATTCTCTAATTTCTTCCTTCATCAGTTTGTAAAAATTGTCAGAATTGTGTGTTTTTATAAGACTGATGTCATTGTGTAAATTGTTCCTCTATTGTCTTCACTCTGCATCGACTCCTACAAATCTTTCCATGTCTCTCTGAAATCATTTCTTTCCTCATTCCTTATGGCACCATATCCACATGCTGCAACTTATTTGAGGATCCCTCAATTGATGGGCATCTCATTAGTTTGCCATACCCCAGAACATTTTTGCTATAAATATTTTTGTACATAGAGGAACTTTTCTTATTTCTTTGATCTCTTTTGGGTATAGACCTAATGGTGAGCTTCTTTTCTCCACTTCACTGAGGAGGAAACGAAGGTTCAGAGATCTTCTGAGGGTCACACAGCTCACAAGATGCAAGGACAGCTGTAGAACTCAGTTCTTGCTGACTCCGCAGACATCTCTGGCTCCTCTGTTACCATGCTGCTGCCATGAAGAAATGAGCTGCTTTGGGCAGAGCCCATGAGGTGCTGGGGCACTACAGTTTATATGCTACCTCACCCTGTCCTCCAGGGCTTAAAGCATACATTGAGCCAATAATAGTCACATGAAATAAGTACAACTGGGAATCAGAGCCCATAGTGCTACGAGAGGCCTTTGAGAAAGGTCCTGGCTGACCACTGGAGAGTTCATAGACCAAGGTGGTGGCCTTGGAGTTGGGCTTTAAAAGATGAAGAGGAATTCCACCATCAGAGGAATAGGGAGACATGAGAATGAAGCCCAGCAGTGGGCTCAACGTGCACTGGGTGACTGAAAGCAGTCCAGCAGGAGGAATGAATGAATGAATGAAAGAATTTTATTAAGCACTTACCGTGTATAAAGCTTACTGTGCTAAGCACTGAAGATACAAATATCAATGCAGTGACAGCTCCTGTCCTCAAGGAGATTACATTCTAAGAGAGGGATGGAGGGCAATGGTGGCCAGGGAGGGATACTTTGCTCTTGGAAGCTATAGGATGGTGAGTGGAGCCTGACCTACAGTCTGGCAGAACTGATTTGATCAGGGTCCTAGAAGATTATTTTCTTTTGGAGGAGACATGGTCAGGCAGTTGGATGATGATTTCCAAAAGATGACCAGGGAATGGGGAGTGAAGGGGAGCAGGCCTTGGGCCTTCCTGAACTAGTGAGTCAAGAGGGCCACTTCCTAATTCAGACATCTGGTGCCCCAGGCAGAAGACAGATGAAAGAGTGAAAACCTCTAGGTTATGGTCTCTGGTGTCATTAAGTCAAAAAGCATTTATTAAGGACAGTGTGGGAAGCACAGGAGACTAGAAATAAAGGAAAATTAAGCAGGCTCTGCCCTCAGGGAGATTACATTCTAATTGTGGAAGATGATTAAAAAAAAGGGAGTTAAAAGGGGAGGAAGATGACTCGAAGGGGGGCACAGAGATCAGGTCTTAGGGGCCAGAAGCAGAGTGGGGAGATGAGGGAAGGATGGCTGGCCTGTGCCCTTCCTGGAAAGGGCTGTTCAAGGAGGAGGAGGGGGTGCCCAAGGGATATTGGCCAGGGTGAGAAGGCTGCAGGAAGAGGGAGTGAGGGTGAGAAGGAAGCTAGAGAATGGTGGGGAAGGCCAGGGGCAGAAGGGGAGCAGATGTGGGCAGTGAAGCAGCCCTCAAAGCTGTCTAGGTGGAGGAGGGAGAGGGAGAGTCTGGCCAAGGAGTGAGGATGAGCACATCAGTCTGTTCGGAGAATTGGAAGACTAGACTTGACTGGGAAAAGCCTGTTCAAGGTGAGAAATCAAGGGCAGCTCAGATTCCTGAAGGAGGAAGTGAGTAGGAAGGTAAGGGAGGAGCCTCTGTCTGGGACAGAAAAAGCAGCTAAAACCCGAGTGACCAATGATACTGCCCAATCTAGGGCAAAGACCTGCTGAAGCAGGCTGGGAGGGGCCATGGGACGCTCAGGTCACTCCTTAGCTAGGTGGGAGGATGTTATCAGTCTCCGGAAGCTTGGGCTAGATTAGGAGCTACCTTAACATGCCTTCTCTGTGCTTTGTACCAACTTAGCTCCCTGGGGTATCCCCTTAATTCGATGTTTTCTTTAAATGTGGATACAATCTTTGAAAACAAAACAAAACGAATGTAGCCTTTGCCTCTTACTGAGAAAAAGGGGTGGTTGGGACAGGCTAGGGGAGGGAATCCGTGCGAAATTGGTGTTCCATCATTACAGTCATGTCCAGCTTGTTCTGACCCAATTTGGGGTTTTCTTGGCAGATACTGGAGTGGTTTGCCATTTCCTTCTCCAACTCATTTTACAGATGGAGAAACTGAGGTCCAGGGAAGTAACTTGCCCAAGGTCACACGGGCAGTAAGTGGCAGAAGCCACATATGGTCTTTCTGCCTCCCAATCTAAATGTCTTTCTGCAATGTCACATTGACTCCCATAATAGCTTAGGAGCCTTGGATGTCAGAAAGCCAAGTTCCAGGAAGGCCAGTGGTAGGAGAGAATAGATTGGAGTGCAGCCAGTTCCTTCTCCTTCCCGGGTCCAATGTTACATAGCAGATCACTTGCATTTTAAGCTTTTTCTTCAGGGACTGCTTAAGAAACTAGCAAACAGATTCCAAATCCCTTTAGTCTTAATCAGTCTTTTAATACTATTAAAGCAATAATCCTC
>NW_027186839.1:12133-14037 GCF_028583685.1 Petaurus breviceps papuanus | reverse complement strand
CACACACACACACACACACACACACACACACACACACACACACATATCCTTTAGCCCTAAATTGATTATAACAACTGGATAAGAAAACCTTGCAATTGTACGGGACTTTGTAAAGCACAGCCATTATCTAACTGGATCCTCACAACAACCTGTATGTTAGACTAGGGCCGGCACCCCCACTGGACACACAAGGCAACTGAGGCTCATGATTTGCTAAAGGTCACAGACCTAGTACTTGGCAAAGTCCAGACTCTAACCCACTCCTTCTGACTCGTCCTTTGCTGCTTTTTTCAGTGGTCTCTTCAAGTAATCACTGACCCTAATAGCAAGTACTGAGAACACTAGCAAGCAAACAAATGAGGCACAGATAGCACATAACCTGTTGCGCTCCATTTCGTGTCTAAAAAGGCTACGTTCATCAACTGTCTCAAATTCTAGACAACAGTCCATAATGACATCTTCAAGATGCAACAGTTTCAACGATAACCTATGCAAAGATCATTTAAATGTACCAAAAAATGTGAACCCCAAAGGACCAATTAAAAAAAATCAGACCCACCCTGTCAGCAAACAGCATCTGCCTTTCAAACAATAAAACTTGGGTTTAAAGAGTGTCTCTACAATTATTGTAAAACTCCCTTCATACTGCTATTGGGGGGATGGGGGAGCCCAGGAAGCTACAGCAAATTAAGTCAGAGAGCCCTTAGCTTATTGGGTGACTAAACCTTTCGAAACAAAGCTCCTTAGTTCTAACTTCAGCCTTGAAAATCAGATCTTGGCTACTACCATTTCCAGGACTGAATCTTCTGATCACTCACACCTGGAACCATCCAGGTTTAAGAGTTTCCTGCCAACATCTCTGTTCCTCAACCTTTCTACTTGGGAGATACTAGATTTCAGCAAAAGCAAGCAGTATATTGCATTTTCCCTTAGGGAGGTCTGTTAGCTAGCAAATGCCACTGTAACCACCAGCCCTACACTGTAGACAGTTTATGCCCAAAATTCCATGTCCACAATTCCCTGATATCAATGGAAGCTTTACTTATCACATAGCTGAAGGAACAGCCCTAGGTTTGGAGAGAAGAAATGTCAGCCATACATCCCTTAACCATAAAACTCGTTTAGCCAACAGATATTTGTTAAGTCCATACCATGTGTCAGGTGCCGTGCTAACACTGGGGATACAAAGGCAAAAACAGTCTCTGCCCTCCAGAAGTTCATGTCCCAGTGGGAAAGACAACATTTAAGTAACTAAGTAGATAAAAGATACATATAGACTAGATAGAAGGTAATCTCAGGGGGGAAGGTACTGGCAGCTGGGGGTGGTGGGGAAGCCAGGAAAGGCCTCCTGCAGAAAGTGGGGCCTTGGCTGATCTAGTGACAATCTAGCATGTGGTCCTGCAAATTGTAAAAGAATAAACCTCCCAACTTTCCAATGGAAAGACTGATGGAAGGAGACTTAACTGGGAATATTTTGAAACTAGTCGATTTTTTGGTACAATGACTTGTCATTTCCCCACCCTTATGGGGAAATGTAGTTTCCAAAAGATTCGGCCAATAGAAAGCTGAGAGTCCAAAGTCCAACCCCACCCCCCACCCACAGAAAAATCCAGTCTATACTGAGCATCACGTAGCGATTGATGTCAGTCCTATTATTAGGTCCGTCTAGTGAGGTTAGTATAGAAGAGAGTGGACACTCTGAAAAATTAAAATTTAAAATTTAAAAAGTCGTAGCGTTTTCAGAACCAGGTCCCATGTTACCGAAGCAACGTCTCTGATACAGAGGAATACAGAAGAAAAGAATAGAAAACCGAGGGCCTGCCTAGTTCTCAAGATGCTAACCAAACTATATTTTACATTCTTGAATCAAAGCCATCATTTCTGTGGACTGAAACGCTGGGAAG